>NC_056735.1:1085803345-1085904894 GCF_019279795.1 Protopterus annectens | reverse complement strand
AGCCTGTGTGTTACTGATTTACTGCATTTTCCTGCTGTTTGTTGCTAAAAAAGAAAAAAAAAAAATTATCCTTGTTTCCCGCCTTTCCTGACCTAGAGTAGTCCAAATACAGGCTTTGCTGTATTCTGGACTTTTGGAAAGTTCCTGTGTTGCCCATTTCCTTTCTTGGATAAAGGGAGGCTTCTTTGTTCACCAGTGGGAGTGGAAGCTTAGAGCAGCCTATCTATCCCTGGAGGAGTGTTCCCAGCACAAGAATCTGGTAGTCTATTGGCCGTTTTGGGCCAATTTCTAGCTCTTTCAAGTCCCCCTGTATAAAACCCGCTTTGCGCGTTTTTTGCACTTGTTACTACTCAGCCAAGCTCCTCGTGGTCCTGCAGAGTGGTGCTAGCAGCAGAGAGGCTGTAAGAGTGACTGCTAACCTGATAAAAGTGATTTTCTCCTGCTACTACCTGGGCGACTGTCCAATCTAGCTAAACTGCAAGTGTCTGTGCTTCTCGAACTGTTTTAAGCTATTTAAAGTTGTTTTTGTACCTGCACTTTTTAAGTTCATCCTGTTTGTTGCATATACCTGTTGAGGCTACACACTCAAGTGCGCTAGCCTGTGTTACTGATTTACTGCATTTTCCTGCTGTTTGTTGCTAAAAAAAGAAAAAACAAAAAAAAGTATCCTTGTTTCCCACCTTTCCTGACCTAGAGTAGTCCAAATACAGGCTTTGCTGTATTCTGGACTTTGGAAAGTTCCTGTGTTGCCCATTTCCTTTCTTGGATAAAGGGAGGCTTCTTTGTTCACCAGTGGGAGTGGGGAGCTTAGAGCAGCCTATCTATCCCTGGAGGAGTGTTCCCAGCACAAGAATCTGGTAGTCTATTGGCCGTTTTGGGCCAATTTCTAGCTCTTTCAAGTCCCCTGTATAAAACCCGCTTTGGCACGTTTTTTGCGCTTGTTACTACTCAGCCAAGCTCCTCGTGGTCCTGCAGAGTGGTGCTAGCAGCAGAGAGGCTGTAAGAGTGACTGCTAACCTGATAAAAGTGATTTTCTCCTGCTACTACCTGGGCGACTGTCCGATCTAGCTAAACTGCAAGTATCTGTGCTTCTCGAACTGTTTTAAGCTATTTAAAGTTGTTTTTGTACCTGCACTTTTTAAGTTCATCCTGTTTGTTGCATATACCTGTTGAGGCTACACACTCAAGTGCGCTAGCCTGTGTTACTGATTTACTGCATTTTCCTGCTGTTTGTTGCTAAAAAAAGAAAAAACAAAAAAAAATGTATCCTTGTTTCCCGCCTTTCCTGACCTAGAGTAGTCCAAATACAGGCTTTGCTGTATTCTGGACTTTTGGAAAGTTCCTGTGTTGCCCATTTCCTTTCTTGGATAAAGGGAGGCTTCTTTGTTCACCAGTGGGAGTGGGGAGCTTAGAGCAGCCTATCTATCCCTGGAGGAGTGTTCCCAGCACAAGAATCTGGTAGTCTATTGGCCGTTTTGGGCCAATTTCTAGCTCTTTCAAGTCCCCCTGTATAAAACCCGCTTTGGCGTCTTTTTTAAGCTTGTTACTACTTAGCTAAGCTCCTCATGGTCCTGCAGAGTGGTGCTAGCAGCAGAGAGGCTGTAAGAGTGACTGCTAACCTGATAAAAGTGATTTTCTCCTGCTACTACCTGGGCGACTGTCCGATCTAGCTAAACTGCAAGTATCTGTGCTTCTCGAACTGTTTTAAGCTATTTAAAGTTGTTTTTGTACCTGCACTTTTTAAGTTCATCCTGTTTGTTGCATATACCTGTTGAGGCTACACACTCAAGTGTGCTAGCATGTGTTAATGATTTACTGCATTTTCCTGCTGTTTGTTGCTAAAAAAAGAAAAAACAAAAAAAAATGTATCCTTGTTTCCCGCCTTTCCTGACCTAGAGTAGTCCAAATACAGGCTTTGCTGTATTCTGGACATTGGAAAGTACCTGTGTTGCCCATTTCCTTTCTTGGATAAAGGGAGGCTTCTTTGTTCACCAGTGGGAGTGGGGAGCTTAGAGCAGCCTATCTATCCCTGGAGGAGTGTTCCCAGCACAAGAATCTGGTAGTCTATTGGCTGTTTTGGGCCAATTTCTAGCTCTTTCAAGTCCCACTGTATAATACCAGCTTTGGCATTGTTTTTGTGCTTGTTACTACTCAGCCAAGCTCCTCGTGGTCCTGCAGAGTGGTGCTAGCAGCAGAGAGGCTGTAAGAGTGACTGCTAACCTGATAAAAGTGATTTTCTCCTGCTACTACCTGGGCGACTGTCCGATCTAGCTAAACTGCAAGTATCTGTGCTTCTCGAACTGTTTTAAGCTATTTAAAGTTGTTTTTGTACCTGCACTTTTTAAGTTCATCCTGTTTGTTGCATATACCTGTTGAGGCTACACACTCAAGTGCGCTAGCCTGTGTTACTGATTTACTGCATTTTCCTTCTGTTTGTTGCAAAAAAAGAAAAAAACAAAAAAATTATCCTTGTTTCCCTTTTCTCCTGACCTAAAATAGTCCAAATACAGGCTTTGTTGTATTCTGGACTTTTGGAAAGTTCCTGTGTTGCCCATTTCCTTTCTTGGATAAAGGGAGGCTTCTTTGTTCACCAGTGGGAGTGGGGAGCTTAGAGCAGCCTATCTATCCCTGGAGGAGTGTTCCCAGCACAAGAATCTGGTAGTCTATTGGCCGTTTTGGGCCAATTTCTAGCTCTTTCAAGTCCCCATGTATAAAACCCGCTTTGGTGCGGTTTTTGCGCTTGTTACTACTCAGCCAAGCTGCTCGTGGTCCTGCAGAGTGGTGCTAGCAGCAGAGAGGCTGTAAGAGTGACTGCTAACCTGATAAAAGTGATTTTCTCCTGCTACTACCTGGACGAATGTCCGATCGAGCTAAACTGCAAGTATCTGTGCTTCTTGAACTGTTTTAAGCTATTTAAAGTTGCTTTTGTACGTTCCCATTTTTAAGTTTGTCATGTTTGTTGCATATACCTGTTGAGGCTACACACTCAAGTGCGCTAGCCTGTGTTACTGATTTACTGCATTTTCCTGCTGTTTGTTGCTAAAAAAAGAAAAAAAACAAAAAATTATCCTTGTTTCCCACCTTTCCTGACCTAGAGTAGTCCAAATACAGGCTTTGCTGTATTCTGGACTTTTGGAAAGTTCCTGTGTTGCCCATTTCCTTTCTTGGATAAAGGGAGGCTTCTTTGTTCACCAGTGGGAGTGGGGAGCTTAGAGCAGCCTATCTATCCCTGGAGGAGTGTTCCCAGCACAAGAATCTGGTAGTCTATTGGCCATTTTGGGCCAATTTCTAGCTCTTTCAAGTCCCCTGTATAAAACCCGCTTTGGCACAGTTTTTGCGCTTGTTACTACTCAGCCAAGCTCCTCGTGGTCCTGCAGAGTGGTGCTAGCAGCAGAGAGGCTGTAAGAGTGACTGCTAACCTGATAAAAGTGATTTTCTCCTGCTACTACCTGGGCGACTGTCCGATCTAGCTAAACTGCAAGTATCTGTGCTTCTCGAACTGTTTTAAGCTATTTAAAGTTGTTTTTGTACCTGCACTTTTTAAGTTCATCCTGTTTGTTGCATATACCTGTTGAGGCTACACACTCAAGTGCAGTAGCCTGTGTTACTGATTTACTGCATTTTCCTGCTGTTTGTTGCTAAAAAAAGAAAAAACAAAAAAAATTATCCTTGTTTCCCGCCTTTCCTGACCTAGAGTAGTCCAAATACAGGCTTTGCTGTATTCTGGACTTTTGGAAAGTTCCTGTGTTGCCCATTTCCTTTCTTGGATAAAGGGAGGCTTCTTTGTTCACCAGTGGGAGTGGGGAGCTTAGAGCTGCCTACCTATCCATGGAGGAGTGTCCCAGCACAAGAATCTGGTAGTCTATTAGCCGTTTTGGGACAGTTTCTAGCTCTTTCAAGTCCCCCTGTATAAAACACACTTTGGCGCGGTTTTTGCATTTGTTACTACTCAGCCAAACTCCTCGTGGTCCTGCAGAGTGGTGCTAGCAGCAGAGAGGCTGTAAGAGTGACTGCTAACCTGATATGTGATTTTCTCCTGCTACTACCTGGGCGACTGTCCGATCTAGCTAAACTGCAAGTATCTGTGCTTCTCGAACTGTTTTAAGCTATTTAGTTGTTTATGTACCTGCACTTTTTAAGTTCATCCTGTTTGTTGCATATACCTGTTGAGGCTACACACTCAAGTGCGCTAGCCTGTGTTACTGATTTACTGCATTTTCCTGCTGTTTGTTGCTAAAAAAAAAAACAAAAAAAATTATCCTTGTTTCCCGCCTTTCCTGACCTAGAGTAGTCCAAATACAGGCTTTGCTGTATTCTGGACTTTTGGAAAGTTCCTGTGTTGCCCATTTCCTTTCTTGGATAAAGGGAGGCTTCTTTGTTCACCAGTGGGAGTGGGGAGCTTAGAGCAGCCTATCTATCCCTGGAGGAGTGTTCCCAGCACAAGAATCTGGTAGTCTATTGGCCGTTTTGGGCCAATTTCTAGCTCTTTCAAGTCCCCCTGTATAAAACCCACTTTGGTGCGGTTTTTGTGCTTGTTACTACTTAGCCAAGCTCCTCGTGGTCCTGCAGAGTGGTGCTAGCAGCAGAGAGGCTGTAAGAGTGACTGCTAACCTGATAAAAGTGATTTTCTCCTGCTACTACCTGGGCGACTGTCCGATCTAGCTAAACTGCAAGTATCTGTGCTTCTCGAACTGTTTTAAGCTATTTAAAGTTGTTTTTGTACCTGCACTTTTTAAGTTCATCCTGTTTGTTGCATATACCTGTTGAGGCTACACACTCAAGTGCGCTAGCCTGTGTTACTGATTTACTGCATTTTCCTGCTGCTTGTTGCTAAAAAAAGAAAAAAAAAATGTATCCTTGTTTCCCGCCTTTCCTGACCTAGAGTAGTCCAAATACAGGCTTTGCTGTATTCTGGACTTTTGGAAAGTTCCTGTGTTGCCCATTTCCTTTCTTGGATAAAGGGAGGCTTCTTTGTTCACCAGTGGGAGTGGGGAGCTTAGAGCAGCCTATCTATCCCTGGAGGAGTGTTCCCAGCACAAGAATCTGGTAGTCTATTGGCCGTTTTGGGCCAATTTCTAGCTCTTTCAAGTCCCCTGTATAAAACCCGCTTTGGCGCTTTTTTTGCGCTTGTTACTACTCAGCCAAGCTCCTCGTGGTCCTGCAGAGTGGTGCTAGCAGCAGAGAGGCTGTAAGAGTGACTGCTAACCTGATAAAAGTGATTTTCTCCTGCTACTACCTGGGCGACTGTCCGATCTAGCTAAACTGCAAGTATCTGTGCTTCTCGAACTGTTTTAAGCTATTTAAAGTTGTTTTTGCACCTGCACTTTTTAAGTTTGTCCTGTTTGTTGCATGTACCTGTTGAGGCTACACACTCAAGTCCGCTAGCCTATGTTACTGATTTACTGCATTTTCCTGCTGTTTGCTGCTAAAAAAATAAAAAACAAAAAAAATTATCCATGTTTCCCACCTTTCCTGACCTAGAGTAGTCCAAATACAGGCTTTGCTGTATTCTGGACTTTTGGAAAGTTCCTGTGTTGCCCATTTCCTTTCTTGGATAAAGGGAGGCTTCTTTGTTCACCAGTGGGAGTGGGGAGCTTAGAGCAGCCTATCTATCCCTGGAGGAGTGTTCCCAGCACAAGAATCTGGTAGTCTATTGGCCGTTTGGGCCAATTTCTAGCTCTTTCAAGTCCCCCTGTATAAAACCCGCTTTGGCATGGTTTTTGCACTTGTTACTACTCAGCCAAGCTCCTCGTGGTCCTGCAGAGTGGTGCTAGCAGCAGAGAGGCTGTAAGAGTGACTGCTAACCTGATAAAAGTGATTTTCTCCTGCTACTACCTGGGCGACTGTCCGATCTAGCTAAACTGCAAGTATCTGTGCTTCTCGAACTGTTTTAAGCTATTTAAAGTTGTTTTTGTACCTGCACTTTTTAAGTTCATCCTGTTTGTTGCATATACCTGTTGAGGCTACACACTCAAGTGCGCTAGCCTGTGTTACTGATTTACTGCATTTTCCTGCTGTTTGTTGCTAAAAAAGAAAAAACAAAAAAAATTATCCTTGTTTCCCGCCTTTCCTGACCTAGAGTAGTCCAAATACAGGCTTTGCTGTATTCTGGACTTTGGAAAGTTCCTGTGTTGCCCATTTCCTTTCTTGGATAAAGGGAGGCTTCTTTGTTCACCAGTGGGAGTGGGGAGCTTAGAGCAGCCTATCTATCCCTGGAGGAGTGTTCCCAGCACAAGAATCTGGTAGTCTATTGGCCGTTTTGGGCCAATTTCTAGCTCTTTCAAGTCCCCCTGTATAAAACCCACTTTGGCGCGGTTTTTGCATTTGTTACTACTCAGCCAAGCTCCTCGTGGTCCTGCAGAGTGGTGCTAGCAGCAGAGAGGCTGTAAGAGTGACTGCTAACCTGATAAAAGTGATTTTCTCCTGCTACTACCTGGGCGACTGTCCGATCTAGCTAAACTGCAAGTATCTGTGCTTCTCGAACTGTTTTAAGCTATTTAAAGTTGTTTTTGTACCTGCACTTTTTAAGTTCATCCTGTTTGTTGCATATACCTGTTGAGGCTACACACTCAAGTGCGCTAGCCTGTGTTACTGATTTACTGCATTTTCCTGCTGTTTGTTGCTAAAAAAAGAAAAAACAAAAATGTATCCTTGTTTCTCGCCTTTCCTGACCTAGAGTAGTCCAAATACAGGCTTTGCTGTATTCTGGACTTTTGGAAAGTTCCTGTGTTGCCCATTTCCTTTCTTGGATAAAGGGAGGCTTCTTTGTTCACCAGTGGGAGTGGGGAGCTTAGAGCAGCCTATCTATCCCTGGAGGAGTGTTCCCAGCACAAGAATCTGGTAGTCTATTGGCTGTTTTGGGCCAATTTCTAGCTCTTTCAAGTCCCCCTGTATAAAACCCACTTTGGCACAGTTTTTGCGCTTGTTACTACTCAGCCAAGCTCCTCGTGGTCCTGCAGAGTGGTGCTAGCAGCAGAGAGGCTGTAAGAGTGACTGCTAACCTGATAAAAGTGATTTTCTCCTGCTACTACCTGGGCGACTGTCCGATCTAGCTAAACTGCAAGTATCTGTGCTTCTCGAACTGTTTTAAGCTATTTAAAGTTGTTTTTGTACCTGCACTTTTTAAGTTCATCCTGTTTGTTGCATATACCTGTTGAGGCTACACACTCAAGTGCGCTAGCCTGTGTTACTGATTTACTGCATTTTCCTGCTGTTTGTTGCTAAAAAAGAAAAAAACAAAAAAAAATTATCCTTGTTTCCTGCCTTTCCTGACCTAGAGTAGTCCAAATACAGGCTTTGCTGTATTCTGGACTTTTGGAAAGTTCCTGTGTTGCCCATTTCCTTTCTTGGATAAAGGGAGGCTTCTTTGTTCACCAGTGGGAGTGGGGAGCTTAGAGCAGCCTATCTATCCCTGGAGGAGTGTTCCCAGCACAAGAATCTGGTAGTCTATTGGCCGTTTTGGGCCAATTTCTAGCTCTTTCAAGTCCCCCTGTATAAAACCCGCTTTGGCATGGTTTTTGCGCTTGTTACTACTCAGCCAAGCTCCTCGTGGTCCTGCAGAGTGGTGCTAGCAGCAGAGAGGCTGTAAGAGTGACTGCTAACCTGATAAAAGTGATTTTCTCCTGCTACTACCTGGCGACTGTCCGATCTAGCTAAACTGCAAGTATCTGTGCTTCTCAAACTGTTTTAAGCTATTTAAAGTTGTTTTTGTACCTGCACTTTTAAGTTCATCCTGTTTGTTGCATATACCTGTTGAGGCTACACACTCAAGTGCGCTAGCCTGTGTTACTGATTTACTGCATTTTCCTGCTGTTTGTTGCTAAGAAAGAAAAAACAAAAAAGAATATCCTTGTTTCCCACCTTTCCTGACCTAGAGTAGTCCTAATACAGGCTTTGCTGTATTTTGGACTTTGGAAAGTTCATGTGTTGCCCATTTCCTTTCTTGGACAAAGGGAGGCTTCTTTGTTCACCAGTGGGAGTGGGTAGGTTAGAGCAGCCTATCTATCCCTGGAGGAGTGTTCCCAGCACAAGAATCTGGTAGTCTATTGGCCGTTTTGGGCCAATTTCTAGCTCTTTCAAGTCCCCTGTATAAAACCCGCTTTGGCGCGTTTTTTGCACTTGTTACTACTCAGCCAAGCTCCTTGTGGTCCTGCAGAGTGGTGCTAGCAGCAGAGAGGCTGTAAGAGTGACTGCTAACCTGATAAAAGTGATTTTCTCCTGCTACTACCTGGGCGACTGTCCGATCTAGCTAAACTGCAAGTATCTGTGCTTCTCGAACTGTTTTAAGCTATTTAAAGTTGTTTTTGTACCTGCACTTTTTAAGTTCATCCTGTTTGTTGCATATACCTGTTGAGGCTACACACTCAAGTGCGCTAGCCTGTGTTACTGATTTACTGCATTTTCCTGCTGTTTGTTGCTAAAAAAGAAAAAACAAAAAAATTATCCTTGTTTCCCACCTTTCCTGACCTAGAGTAGTCCAAATACAGGCTTTGCTGTATTCTGGACTTTTGGAAAGTTCCTGTGTTGCCCATTTCCTTTCTTGGATAAAGGGAGGCTTCTTTGTTCACCAGTGGGAGTGGGGAGCTTAGAGCAGCCTATCTATCCCTGGAGGAGTGTTCCCAGCACAAGAATCTGGTAGTCTATTGGCCGTTTTGGGCCAATTTCTAGCTCTTTCAAGTCCCCCTGTATAAAACCCGCTTTGGCACGTTTTTTGCGCTTGTTACTACTCAGCCAAGCTCCTCGTGGTCCTGCAGAGTGGTGCTAGCAGCAGAGAGGCTGTAAGAGTGACTGCTAACCTGATAAAAGTGATTTTCTCCTGCTACTACCTGGGCGACTGTCCGATCTAGCTAAACTGCAAGTATCTGTGCTTCTCGAACTGTTTTAAGCTATTTAGTTGTTTATGTACCTGCACTTTTAAGTTCGTCCTGTTTGTTGCATATACCTGTTGAGGCTACACACTCAAGTGCGCTAGCCTGTGTTACTGATTTACTGCATTTTCCTGCTGTTTGTTGCTAAAAAGAAAAAACAAAAAAATGTATCCTTGTTTCCCGCCTTTCCTGACCTAGAGTAGTCCAAATACAGGCTTTGCTGTATTCTGGACTTTTGGAAAGTTCCTATGTTGCCCATTTCCTTTCTTGGATAAAGGGAGGCTTCTTTGTTCACCAGTGGGAGTGGGGAGCTTAGAGCAGCCTATTTATCCCTGGAGGAGTGTTCGCAGCACAAAAATCTGGTAGTCTATAGGCTGTTTTGGGCCAATTTCTAGCTCTTTCAAGTCCCCCTGTATAAAACCCGCTTTGGCGCGGTTTTTGCACTTGTTACTACTCATCCAAGCTCCTCGTGGTCCTGCAGAGTGGTGCTAGCAGCAGAGAGGCTGTAAGAGTGACTGCTAACCTGATAAAAGTGATTTTCTCCTGCTACTACCTGGGCGACTGTCCGATCTAGCTAAACTGCAAGTATCTGTGCTTCTCGAACTGTTTTAAGCTATTTAAAGTTGTTTTTGTACCTGCACTTTTTAAGTTCTTTCTGTTTGTTGCATATACCTGTTGAGGCTACACACTCAAGTGTGCTAGCCTGTGTTAATGATTTACTGCATTTTCCTGCTGTTTGTTGCTAAAAAAAACAAAAAAAAAATTATCCTTGTTTCCCGCCTTTCCTGACCTAGAGTAGTCCAAATACAGGCTTTGCTGTATTCTGGACATTTGGAAAGTTCCTGTGTTGCCCATTTCCTTTCTTGGATAAAGGGAGGCTTCTTTGTTCACCAGTGGGAGTGGGGAGCTTAGAGCAGCCTATCTATCCCTGGAGGAGTGTTCCCAGCACAAGAATCTGGTAGTCTATTGGCCATTTTGGGCCAATTTCTAGCTCTTTCAAGTCCCCCTGTATAAAACCCGCTTTGGCACATTTTTTGCACTTGTTACTACTCAGCCAAGCTCCTCGTGGTCCTGCAGAGTGGTGCTAGCAGCAGAGAGGCTGTAAGAGTGACTGCTAACCTGATAAAAGTGATTTTCTCCTGCTACTACCTGGGCGACTGTCCGATCTAGCTAAACTGCAAGTATCTGTGCTTCTCGAACTGTTTTAAGCTATTTAAAGTTGTTTTTGTACCTGCACGTTTTAAGTTTGTCCTGTTTGTTACATATACCTGTTGAGGCTACACACTCAAGTGCGCTAGCCTGTGTTACTGATTTACTGCATTTTCCTGCTGTTTGTTGCTAAAAAAAGAAAAAACAAAAAAATTATCCTTGTTTCCCGCCTTTCCTGACCTAGAGTAGTCCAAATACAGGCTTTGCTGTATTCTGGACTTTTGGAAAGTTCCTGTGTTGCCCATTTCCTTTCTTGGATAAAGGGAGGCTTCTTTGTTCACCAGTGGGAGTGGGGAGCTTAGAGCAGCCTATATATCCCTGGAGGAGTGTTCTCAGCACAAGAATCTGGTAGTCTATTGGCCGTTTTGGGCCAATTTCTAGCTCTTTCAAGTCCCCTGTATAAAACCCACTTTGGCGCGGTTTTTGCGCTTGTTACTACTCAGCCAAGCTCCTCGTGGTCCTGCAGAGTGGTGCTAGCAGCAGAGAGGCTGTAAGAGTGACTGCTAACCTGATAAAAGTGATTTTCTCCTGCTACTACCTGGGCGACTGTCCGATCTAGCTAAACTGCAAGTATCTGTGCTTCTCGAACTGTTTTAAGCTATTTAAAGTTGTTTTTGTACCTGCACTTTTTAAGTTCATCCTGTTTGTTGCATATACCTGTTGAGGCTACACACTCAAGTGCGCTAGCCTGTGTTACTGATTTACTGCATTTTCCTGCTGTTTGTTGCTAAAAAAGAAAAAACAAAAAATTATCCTTGTTTCCCGCCTTTCCTGACCTAGAGTAGTCCAAATACAGGCTTTGCTGTATTCTGGACTTTTGGAAAGTTCCTGTGTTGCCCATTTCCTTTCTTGGATAAAGGGAGGCTTCTTTGTTCACCAGTGGGAGTGGGGAGCTTAGAGCAGCCTATCTATCCCTGGAGGAGTGTTCCCAGCACAAGAATCTGGTAGTCTATTGGCTGTTTTGGGCCAATTTCTAGCTCTTTCAAGTCCCCCTGTATAAAACCCGCTTTGGCGCGTTTCTTGCACTTGTTACTACTCAGCCAAGCTCCTCGTGGTCCTGCAGAGTGGTGCTAGCAGCAGAGAGGCTGTAAGAGTGACTGCTAACCTGATAAAAGTGATTTTCTCCTGCCACTACCTGGGCGACTGTCCGATCTAGCTAAACTGCAAGTATCTGTGCTTCTCGAACTGTTTTAAGCTATTTAAAGTTGTTTTTGTACCTGCACTTTTTAAGTTCATCCTGTTTGTTGCATATACCTGTTGAGGCTACACACTCAAGTGCACTAGCCTGTGTTAATGATTTACTGCATTTTCCTGCTGTTTGTTGCTAAAAAAAGAAAAAACAAAAAAATTATCCTTGTTTCCTGCCTTTCCTGACCTAGAGTAGTCCAAATACAGGCTTTGCTGTATTCTGGACTTTTGGAAAGTTCCTGTGTTGCCCATTTCCTTTCTTGGATAAAGGGAGGCTTCTTTGTTCACCAGTGGGAGTGGGGAGCTTAGAGCAGCCTATCTATCCCTGGAGGAGTGTTCCCAGCACAAGAATCTGGTAGTCTATTGGCTGTTTTGGGCCAATTTCTAGCTCTTTCAAGTCCCCCTGTATAAAACCCGCTTTGGCGCGGTTTTTGTGCTTGTTACTACTCAGCCAAGCTCCTTGTGGTCCTGCAGAGTGGTGCTAGCAGCAGAGAGGCTGTAAGAGTGACTGCTAACCTGATAAAAGTGATTTTCTCCTGCCACTACCTGGGCGACTGTCCGATCTAGCTAAACTGCAAGTATCTGTGCTTCTCGAACTGTTTTAAGCTATTTAGTTGTTTATGTACCTGCACTTTTTAAGTTCATCCTGTTTGTTGCATATACCTGTTGAGGCTACACACTCAAGTGCGCTAGCCTGTGTTACTGATTTACTGCATTTTCCTGCTGTTTGTTGCTAAAAAAAAAAAAAAAAAATTATCCTTGTTTCCCGCCTTTCCTGACCTAGAGTAGTCCAAATACAGGCTTTGCTGTATTCTGGACTTTTGGAAAGTTCCTGTGTTGCCCATTTCCTTTCTTGGATAAAGGGAGGCTTCTTTGTTCACCAGTGGGAGTGGGAAGCTTATAGCAGCCTATCTATCACTGCAGGAGTGTTCCCAGCACAAGAATCTGGTAGTCTTTTGGTGGTTTTGGGCCAATTTCTACCTCTTTCAAGTCCCCCTGTATAAAACCCGCTTTAGCGCAGCTTTGCACGATTTTGAGCATAGGGCGGCATCGGGCAGTGCCGGTTAATTGGGCTTACACTTTTCTCGGCACCACAAAGTCTGCTCTTCACTTTTTCCCTTATAACTGCTCTAGTACTCATAATAAACACCCTATTCCTACTCTAAAGCCTGGCACTTGCTCACTATAGCAATTATATAAGCAAACACTAAAAAATTAAAAGCACTACACCCTCACAAACTCCCCTTGAGTATCTTATTCCCCATTGACCCTTTTTTCTATTTTTAAAGGAGTTCCCTGTACTATTCTAGCATGTCCAAAGGTCAGTTGGCAGTCTCCTCTCCAGTCCAGCTGGTGAATCTGGGAATCTTGAGGCAATGTTACAACTGCCTCATGTACACAGACAACCCTCTCCTCCTCCCAACAAGTTCCAACATATGTGAGAGATGCAACCATATAGCCAAACTGGAGGTTAAGCTCTCTCAACTCAGTACTGGCATAACCAGTTAGGAGGAGAAGGTATCCACACTCACTACAATTCCAGTCTCCCACATAGACCTGCCACGACAGCAAACCAAACACATAAAAAAAAGAAAAACATACTCAGATGCTCTAAATAAAAATCTGCCTAAGCAGCAGAGACCTCCAAAGCAAACACCCAAGCAGCCGCTACCCCAAAACAAAACACGTGCAACACTTAGTTCACAAAGCCAGTGTGCCAAACAGTCACAGCCCTTAAGGCTAAACAACACACCTGATGCACTTGTAATAGGTGATTCTATCATCAGGCACACTGACGTCCTGCTCACCAGGCTGAACAAGGAGAAGGTCATGGCAAGCTGCCTGTCGGGCACTAGGATCCGCCACATAACAAAAGCACTCAGGTCACTCCAAAGCAAGTACAAATATGACTCAGTCATTGTCCATGCTGGTGTGAATGACCTGAGACGTACCTCCCTGGACTACATGAAAAGAGACATAGAGGAGCTCTCTGAGCATGTAGCCCAGGCTGGCATGACCCTGACCTTGAGTAGCATCTTACCCTCACCAAGAATGATGCCACAATATGAAGACAAGATGATCAATTTCAACACCTGGCTTAAGTATTGGTGTCATTCAAAGGGGATCCAATGCCTGTCAGCCTGGGATGACATGCTCAACGAGCCACGCTGTTTCGCTAGGGATGGCTTGCACCTGTCACCCCTGGTCTTTCGGATATTGGCAAAGGCTCTTGTCACCCCCATAGTGCCTTTTTTAGGCAAGGCTCAAAAGACAAACCCACCTCCATAGGTATCACAAGGGATAAGAAACTAAGAGTAATGCTACTCAACGCCAGAAGTCTAAACCTCAAGATGCACGCACTCGAAACTCTCCTTAGCATGGAGAACATCGATATCTGTGCAGTAACAGAAACCTCGTTCAAGGCTCCCCAGAGCACCCCAGCACTACCAGGTTATACCTCATACCATGCTTTTCGGCCCCAAAACTCGAACTGAATTACAAAAGGAGGGGGAGTATCAATATTTGTCAAAGATTCCCACACCTCCAGGTTGGTGGCACAGCACGAAGCATCTGAGGCTATCCATGTGCAACTAACAGTGGGTAAAACTGCCTTCCAGTTTATAGCCTGCTACAGACCTCCCTCCCAAACCCAGGAACCCTACTCGGCCTTCCTGAGAACACTGGAAAATATGAAGGTCTCTCCAAACACCATTATATTGGGCGACTTCAACTACCCAAGCATAAACTGGGAGCATTACTCTAGCTCAACACCCTAGCCCAAAGGTTCCTAGAATTTATAAACTCAAATGCTATGGAACAACTGGTGACCACTCCCACAAGAGGGGAAAACATACTGGACCTGATCATCACCAACATGGGGACTCTATGCTCTAGACCAGAAGTGTATCCCTCACTGGTAAGATCAGACCATAAATTAATCTCACTGGATATCCACATCCTGACCCCACCCTCTGCCCAGAAAACCACAGTGAAAAACTTCCCTAAAGCAAACTTCACACTACTCAAAACCGAGGTGGAATCCTTCAAAGCCCCTGGGCCTGTGGATAATATGGCCCAGACCGCAAAATCCTTTATAACCGCATTCTATGAACACCTTCAGGAATGCATGGATCATGCAATCCCAGATAAAACTATGACCCAATCCCCCAAAGGCAGGCATCCTGTCTGGTGGACCCCAGCCATAAACAAACTGTACAATAGAAGAAGGAAGTTACTACATGATAGAGCAAAATCCCAAAAAGGGAAGGCACCTCTGATCAGTATTAGCAAAAAACTACGGGCACTCATAAAATTATTGAAGGCCAGCTTCAAGAGAAAAATTGCACAGGACACCAAAGATAATCACATAGCTTTCTTTAGTTATGTTAGGAACCTGGGTGGAAATTCTCAGATATGCTCAGAATTAGTCCAAAATGACAAAAAATACACTGAACCCACAGACATTGCCAACATCCTAGCCGACAGGTTCAGCACAAACTTCTCCCCCGCATCCCCACCAAAAGAGCAAATATCTATTCCAGCAGAGTGCTACCCCCCTGACATCTCAAATGCTCAGGTAAAAACTGCCCTCTCCAAAGCAAAAAACACAGCATCAATGGGACCAGACGGTGTCCCGGACTGTGTCCTACATGAACTCCAAGATGAACTGAACCCAAACTTAAAGCTACTGTTCAATCTCAGCCTTACTACAGGATATGTACCCAAAGAGTGGTGTACAGCAACAGTGGTCCCTCTCCACAAAGGTGGAGCCTCAACGCATCCTGGAAACTATTGCCCCATAAGCCTGACTAGCTTGGCCTGCAAAGCTCTGGAAAGGATCATCATGGAATTCATAAAAAAAGATATTGGGGGCCTACAGACACTGGATCCTACCCAGTTCTGCTTTGTTAAGGGCAGATCCTGCCTCTTAAACCTGGTTGATTTCTTTGAAACAGTCACCAAGACTATTGACAAAAGGAAGGTGGCCCACACAGCCTACCTGGACCTCGCAAAAGCCTTCGATGCAATACCCCACTCGGGCATCATAGATAAGCTATCCAGCTTAAATATAAACCCCTATGTCACTAGATGGGTTGCAAACTGGCTCAAGGACAGAACCCACATGGTTAGAATTGCTGTAGCCATGTCAGACTCCAAACCAGTTATGAGTGGTGTCCCTCAGGGCTCAGTCCTGGGACCTCTCTTGTTCGGTATATATTTCTCAGAGGTACAGGCCAACACAGAAGGACTGTGGCTGACCAAGTTCGCAGATGACTGCAAACTGGGCACCATAATTAACTCTCCAGCTGACACAAGCATCCTCCAAAAAGGTCTCATAGAAACAGACAGTTGGTGCCAGAGCCATGGCCTCAAGCTAAACGCCAAAAAGTGTATAGTCATCCCCTTTGGCAAAAGCAAAGTGCCCACAAATTACCACATAGGTGGTAATCCATTAAGTATGGAAGAAGTAATTAGGGACCTGGGGACCCAAGTTGATAGTAATCTCTCATTTGACAACCACGTGGCCAAACTGGTTAGAAAAACATTCTATATAGCCCACCTAATCATGAAGGGATTCACATCTAGATCAGGGGAGGTCATTGTGCCTCTTTACTCATCCCTCATCAGGCCCATAATTGAGTACAATGCCCCTTTTGGGATGTACCTTACCAGACCCCTCAGCAACTAGAAAGACCCCAAAAATACCTCACCAAGAGGATCAAAGGGCTCAAACAGATGCCATATGCTGCCTGGTTGAAGAAACTCCAGCTCTACTCGGTTGCTTACTGCCTACTTAGAGGCGATCTGTGCCTGACATATAAAGTCATGTCCAACCCAGAATTAATGGACATGCTGCACCTTAGAAAATCCAAATCCCATCGAGCTATGAGCTTGAAGGACTTGAACCTCAGCACAGAAATAAATAGGACATGCTGGAGGGACAGATTCATAACCCAGAGGCTCCCTTCACTCTGGAATAAAATCCCAGTCCAGGTTAGGCAGAGTCTCTCACTGAGTCTTTTCAAGAGGAATCTGGATGAGTGGATGGGAGATCGTAGATTTACCCTGGGTATCACTTCTGTGTCACTGTTAGACAGAGGCACAGTAAACTAAACCTCGAAAAAGGGCATAGCAAAATTCATTTAAATAGGTGGCGAAAGCCAAACACGCTCTGGCTAGGCTTACAATTGCCCTAGGGCAGATAGCTTAGTATGAACCCATGAACCTATAAAGGCAATTACTACCTTCCCACTATGTGCTATCTACCCTGAAAATATTTTCCACATTGCTCTCTTAGACTATTAACTTTCATTGCTCATTGGACTGCCCATCCTGTTACACATTGTGTTTTGTGAGAAGCATCTTAGGGATTTGTGCCTGGAACCAACCAATTCCACTTCCCCTTACTATGCTCGGGCTTTCTTTGCTTTCCTACCCTCCCCCCACCAAAACTGTCTTTATACTTATAGAGCAAAAAAACCACAGTAACACTGGTACAATCTATCCACATGGTGTCACACTGCATCCTGGATACCTTGTCTTCCTCTTCATCATCAGCTATTTAAATCACTCCATTTTCTGTACTATGTCTAGCCATCCTCCCTTAATACTTCTCCATAATGAACTACTACTATGCTACTTCTTCCCAGCTTCCCTAATTACATCTCTATGAGACTTCATACTAAAACCTTCGCAAACTTCTCTAACTGTCCTCTCTTCTTTCTTCTAAGGCATATACACTGTCTTAGAAAAACATATAATTTCTCAGCCTGTTGCACTTTGTTTCCCTCAATACTATACCTACAATAAATCATTGTATTATAGCTACATTAATAACCAAATATTCCAACATCTGAATACACCAGTTTGCTCTTCAGATATTTAGTCCACACTTCTACCTTTCAACTTAATTTTATCCTATCACACACATATCTAAATACAGTATTATTCAGTACACACAATTGTACTTACACGTACTTACCTCTTCCAAACAATGTCAAAACTGAGCCTTATGTACATAACATTATCCCATAACTTTCATGAAATTAAGATATGCTAAATAAATTCTGTAGGATCAAAACTCAAACCCCTCTTTGACAAATTAAAACAAAAGCAATGCAAAACACCACTCTAGAACTGTGATGGTATTCATCATCTAGCAAATAATACTCCTATACCACATTATTACACTCCTAATTCCAAGCAAATGAGCCATACTTCACGAAGACTGTGCAACCTAAACACAAGAAACCTGTTCGATAATGTTGCCGAGATCCATTCCTGGATATCCTCAGATAAGCTAGACAGTCTCATCATCCCTGAAACATGGCTCAAATACAATATTACAGAAGAGGAAATAATACAGAAAGTTATAATATGCTCACATTAGATCACATATCAAGCTGGTCAGCTGTAATAATCGTTATATATATATATATATTCTAACCAACTTTTAACAGCATTGAACTCCTTTTCTCATTTCATCCCTTAAAATAGATAAAAACAACACATCACACATTGCAGCCCTGTATATTCCACCCATTATAACAACATACCATTTCTGGAAGTCATACTGTTCTGGTTCAGCACAAACATCTTGACTGAGGTTGTAATACTAAGAGATATCAATATAGACTGGGCAAGTATATCTCCAGAAATTCCAAATAATTCCATTGTTCTCTTTGGATTCAGTCAATTTGTCAGCATATCAACAAGACTCAACAAAGACAACAATAGGCTATCTATCCTGGACTGGATTTTAACAAGTTACCCCAGCAAAATACTACAGATGCATCTTATCTGATTCACTGAGTGATTGATACCCTACACATGTCTTTGAAGCGTCTGTAAAACCATCAAAATTACCACGACAACTTAGTTCGAACGTATCCAATTTTATTAGTGAAAACTTCAAGCCAACACTTCAACAATGCAAATATACATGTCTATTAACTCCCCCCAGATGATGCAGTCATGTATTTCATCAACTGATTTCTCAACATACTAATTGTATGGTAAGAAAAAATAGAGAGTTAACGCCAAGTGTGCCCAATGGCTAATCCATAAAACTAAATTCCTCATGACAGCAAGGAGCATGTCAGAAAAACTATGTCTCTCCAACAAAAGCTCCCCAAAATATATAAATCTACCACCAGCTGAGAAATCTAATAGAAAAGCAAATTTTAGCAGATAACACAAAATACTATAATAGCCTCCAAAATACCCATCACAGCAATCTAAAGCAATTCTGGTCCAGCATTATTCTTCTCAAATCAGGTAATACCACCCAACCCAATCCATCTTCAACCCTCACAACCTAACAATAGATGAAAACTTCAAAATCACTTTATCTCAGCTGTAAGCTCCTTGAGCCAACCAACAAATACCACTACTAAAGTAACCTCTCATAGCACAGCTACTTGCAATACAACATTCAGTCTACAAACTATCCTTAGCTCCCATTTCAAAAGGCTACTCCACTGGCAGCAGATAATCTACACAATGAGTACATCCAAAGATCTGCCGACTCCCTGGCCTACCCAGTACCCATACCTGTTAACCACTCATATCTTAAGTCCCATCACTATGGTGGCAGTCTTATCTCTTCCCTCTGCATAAAGGAGGTACCTCAGTCTATCTATTGCCCAATTACCATCTTTCCCCTACTATCCAAAATTCTACACAAATGCACACATTCCTAGTCCTAAAATATTTAGCAGACAACCTACTTCTATGCCCATCTCAACATGGCTTTCACCCAAATCACAGCAATAAAAAGCCCTACTTTCCAGCCTAGATACTATCAACAGCATAAAGAACAATGGGGAACTTCTTCTCTCCTTACTTATCAACCTGTCCAAGACATTCAGTGCACTCTCCTACTCATTACTACTCCATAAGCTGTCTGCACTGGCTTTGTTGACTTGGTCTACTCCTTCATAAGCTGTCTGGACTCGGGCTACATCAACAAGCCACTAATTGATTCAGCAGTTGCATCTCCAATACTCGACTCTACTAATTAATGGGCATGATGATGGCCATCAGGTGTAGCAGATATCTGTGTTGATGAGAACTCATATTTTTGTGCAATAACTCAAATGCTAGTCTCCACTCATATTTTGGTGCAATAAACCAACCGATGCAAACCTGGCCTTCTTGTGCAATACTGATGACTGTTGGAATTCTGTGCAATAGTGTACTGTTTCAGATTTGTAAAATGTTTTTGGGTGTTATGTCTGTAATGCTTTGCTGTGATATAGTAATGTATATTGTAAGGCTTCTTGTGATCTTTTGCATACTGAGTCTGTAGAAATGAAATTTAATTCAGTTTGCACTGTTGTGTGAACTCTGAATGACAATAAAGTTCACTTTGACTTTAACTTTGACTTTGACAATAGGTGTCAGTATGTAATATCGCAAGACTAATTTTCCTCCTTCATTCCATTTCAAGCAGGCGTCACCCCACAGTTTTATTCTAGCACCTCTGTTATGTAATATTTTATAAATCATCTACGCACAACTACAAAACAAGCTACTCTTGTTAATTCCACTATCATATGCTTAGCTACATACCAAACCAAACTGCAGACTTTGACCTAATATTCCTTTGCATCCATAGAATCCCAAATGAAAATTGCCCAGCTTATATAGAATTAAAAAAAAATAAAAAGATTGTTCTGTATACCTGAAACTGATCATCCTATGATTAAAGTTCCTTCCTTTTTTTAAAAAAAAACAAAACAAAACATTTATTTCCCATATAAAACTTATTTAGGCAATTCTAAATTTGAACTACATATCAAGTACACTATTCAAAAAAAAAAGAAATAAAGAAAAAACAAACTGCAAATTTGGCCTCCTTTAAAAGCCTCCTCTTTACCTCTTATGTAAAATGTTTTCTGTACCTCCTATTTAAAATGTTTCCTGACTAATACTGGATGCTTTGCAAGATCCATTTCCAGTTTCCTGCCAGTTTCTTGCATGTATGCGCTATACTAACAGACCTCTTTGACACTCTACTGCAAAAGTTCAGACACTTTTCCTGTAGGGTTAGAAGATCTGCTTAAACTTTCCACACAGGGCACATCACTGCAATTGCTTTTTAATAACTAAACTGGTTAAACCTCCCATATATATAACTTCAAATAGCATACAAGACTATACATCTCCATCACAAATGACCACTCATAGCAAACCTCCTGCAGTGGTGTATCATGCTTAGACAACTAAGATCACAAAAACAATTACTGACTAAAAATCAAAGAACAAAACTCAATTGGCAACATTCTTTACTCCATCTACATCTCAAAACTTTGAAATAGCTTACTTTCATGCATAAAACAACACATAATACCAAAATATCCAAATATTATCTCATTGAAAACAACATGTGCCTCCTAGGTTCACCAAATGTCAAACTCAGCAAACTTATAAACTTATAATTTTAATAGAGCCAACTACTCTCTTTTTACAGCATCTCGATTGTTGTAACCTTATCTTTTCATCTACCACTTAATATCATATACTTAGAGTGCCATCTTTAAAACCAGTGTTAGTATTACTAAATGCTTGTAAATACTGAAAATACTTTTCTTTATGTACTCGTTCTATATCAGGGATAAGTGTAATGTGTGTACAAAAATAATATTAAGTGCTAACATGGTCATACTGATGAGTTTCATTTAACAAAGTTAGCTAAAATGTGTGAATAACAATTGTTAATGACTCTTAAATCATACTTTATATTAGTAAAACATGCAACTGCCTGCTGACTGCCCTCTCACAAAAAATGTCTAGCCTCCTTTTACTATGTCAAATGACTGTTACATCTGAAATACTGCAAACCTTTTATAGGCTCTTTGTATTTTTTCTGAAGCTTTTTCTCCCCAGGTCTACTCTGAGAATCGGTAAATAACAAATTTGACATTCCCAGTCAACAAATACAGATAAATAAATGATAAAAAATCACAATGTACCAGTTCAACTTTATCCAGTTATAGATGTATATTATATGGAATGGTAACACTAAACTAATCTTCAGACACCAATTCTCTGATGAACTTGTAGGTACAACCTAGTAGTTCTAAAATTTTCCTAGTTTTTCTTTTATTCAAATAGAATGTAAGAGAAACTTTATCTTTTAACCTCGAGCCCTTTATGCAATTTGTATGCAGTTATTTACTTTTACTAAGGAGAAAAATAAAAAACAGACCAGATAAACTAAAACGATTTATTTGTTTGACTACTAAAGTGAAAGGTAAGCACTTTCATCTCCTAAGCTATTTTTGAGAGTTGTAGACTTATTCAGACCAGTGTCTCTTTAATCTGAACAAATTGCATGATCACATTCTAGTAATCAATCTTTTTCCTAATGCTTTTTCACAAACATCTTTCTGTCTTGTTTTTCTGATGATGTGACCATATTGCCCCTTTGGCTGTTATTTTATTCATATAAGGATAATGGCTTTTGCTTACAGATTTTTTTGTACAACTTACTTGTAACCTCTGTGTGTTAACATCCTTATATAGGCTGTTGTGTAATAAGTTGTATTGTAATAAATCAGCTGGATGCTTGTTATCAATGGCAGTATTTTAACTAATGATGCTAATGTCTGATTGGTAGAACAGCCCTTCCCAAGCAATGAAACTATAATCAATGTATCTTTCGGAAAACATGACAGATCTATAAATGCCATAACTTAAAATGTCTGGTGCTCTATGAAGATAAGAAAATGAAGGTGCCATTGCAGTGTTAGTGAGTTTAAAGAGGTTCTGTTCATTGCAGCAGAATATGCTGTTAATCAGGCCAAATTCTACAAATGTCAGCAGTGACTGGATGAGATTTTCTCTGTAATTGATAATGGTAAAGCAGCCAGTTAAGTCCTTAAGGTCATGTTCACTACTGTTGTACAGACTATTAGTGAGTATTAGAAAATGTAGTGTCTATAATGCAATAACTTATTGGAGAACAGAGGTTCTCCATTAGGGAATTAGTGCACCAGGAGAGCCCTGTATCAGTTTTGTGGCTTCACAGTAGCATATTAAGACGCTTCGAAAAATGGACTGAAAGAAAAGAAAAATGGCTGCCATCTTATTTATGCTTTCTAATTGTGGCTGTTTAGTTAGTGTAAAATAGTAAATACAAATCAAGTTAACATGAATGACTCAAATAAAAGTAAGGACAGCACAGTTACAAGAACTTGACTATTTACCTTTTGTTTGCTAAACAGTTTTAAAAGCCACATTTAATGAACATATGAAAAATAAATTAAAATAAAATAAATACAGTTTGGATGTGTGGGAGTGAGAGTGAGACAGTGAATGTGTGTGTTTCTGGGATAGAGCAAAAATAAGAGGTAAGATCAGGAAGGTTCTTGTAATCAAGGACAAATGAGAAGTATGTATGTGTGGGTGGTGGGAATAACAGTCATTCATACTGTATGTACTTTTTCATCTATTTGGTCACAATTAGATTCTAATAATAAATATGATAGTATATTATATTTATACTATTTATAATATTATATATATATATATATATATATATATATATATATATATATAAAATATTATATATATAATATATATATATATATATATATATACATTATAAATATATATATATATATATATATATATATATACATTATAAATCTATATATATATATATATATATATATATATATATATATATATATATATATATATATATATATATATATATATATATATATATATATATATATATATATATATATATATATATATATATATATATATATATATATATATATATATATATATATATATATATATATATATATTATATATGTATATTAGTATATTTTATATACTAATAGTAAAACAAATACAAACAATTTAACAGATATCTTATTTTCTAAGTACAATAATGCCTTCCAGGGTGGGGGGTTATAGAGGGACTAGACCTTCCAGGGGTAGAGAGGCCCTTTATTGCAGGTCTGTTATTTCCCCTAATATAACCCTCCTCATTGGGCATTATTGCTTGATTAATATCTGTAAGAACAAAAACATTGACTTTTTTAGCTTTCTAATGGTATCTAGGGTGTTCAAGAATTAACCTGCTGTCTTCTTATATGAAACTTTTAAAATCAAATCAAGACAACTGGGAGATATCCCCAGCTTTGTGGCATAGGGAGATAAAGCCCTGAATGTGACTCACATGACACAAGTTCAATTAGTGTTTCAGGTGCTGGCAGGGTCATGCAGGTAAAGTGAATGGCTTATGGTGGCTCACCCTCCATGGGGATGGGGGCGGTGGTCCTGCTCAGCTAATTGCTCCCTTGTGTGCAGCAGCTGCTTGTATGCTGCTAATGGCTGCTACTGCATATAACAGTTGCTTGTATGACACTAATGGCTGAAGACTAGGGGACCTGGGTTTAAAAATCCCAAGTTGGTGGCAGTAGCCCTCATGAAGCATTCACATTAGAGAGAGGATGTTGATTTGAGCACCCATGAGCATCCATCCAGGAAAAAGTTAGGGTTTTCATGTATGATAATCATGCCACAGATTGCTTTCCCCCTGTAATGGGGAATGAATGGGTACTGGTACAGCTTGAGGGATGGCAGGCACAGAGACAAGAAAAAGATATATGGAAAACAAGTGAGTTTGGAAGTAGGCTCAGTTATATAGTCCACTCCTGACTCAATGAGGAGCATTTTATTTATTTATTTATTTGCCTTTGTTTACTGGGAAAGTCCGGCTAGGTTTAACTAAATCTCTTTTTAGTGGAGGACATTGGAGGAAAGCCTGTCAGATCTTTTACAAATATAGCATGAAAGCCAGAAAAATCTTTGCTGTTATTCAGACTTTCACAGATTGTTCTCCAGCATAGACATTCCCTCACACAAATTGCTATTTCTTGTTCTGAATGTTTAAAAAACTAACTTCTTAATACTATATCTATTTCTATATCTATCTATCTGTCTATCTATCTAGCTATCTCTCCCTGTCTATATATATATATATATATATATATATATATATATATATATATATATATATATATATATAGCTTTACTATCAAAATAAAGAATGAAGCTTCATCGAAAACGAGAATGTCAAATGTCAGTTGGCTGATTCCTATATTGCCGACCTTCAAATCTTCGAGTGTCCTGTGCAGCAAATGTCACTGTGCATTCTCTTATACATGGCCGATGTAATGAATAGAGATCACATTACTGTGCAGATTGGGAAATTAATCCTTTTCCTCACTGTAGTGCAATCTCGGAGTTGGAATATATAATTTGCAGGGGGTGTGGGCGTGCAGCCCCTCATGAAGGGAGGTACAGGGGGGCTTGCACCCCTGCAAATATGTGAGTTACAGCATGGTGCAGTACTGAACTGCATACATTCATACTTCTGAAAAGCAGACAGGTGAAAAAGGATGTCAAAGAATACCGAATTCGCATTCATAAGTATTACATTCTATGTTCTAACCTAACTAATATGCCGTACGTCGGTAATATGAGTTGAAAACATGAACGGATTTCGTTCTTAATTTTGTGGTTTGATGGTGACTATATATATATATATATATATATATATATATATATATATATATACACACACACACACACACACACACACACACACACACACACACACACACACACACACACACACACACACACACACACACACACACACACACACACACACGTGTATATATATATATATATATATATATATATATATATGTATATATATATATATATATATATATATATATATATATATATATATGATCATAGGAAGTTACTAGGCTAATGGCCCTAGGGCCATTACAAACCTATACAAGTTCTACCCTTATTTCCATGATCAGCACCTATTGTCCCTGTCCAAGAGGGACACAGGTGGATCCCCCGGGTGAATTTAGGGTTATCCACCCAATCATCCAGATTGCTTTTCAAGAGGGCCAATGAGGTGCTCTGTTTGACATGAAGTGGGAGTATGTTCCAAATGTGTGGTAACCTTTAGGAGACAAATTTGTCTGTCCATCAGTTTCTATTAATCTCACACACTAGGTTATGGTCTTTAGAGTGAGTAACCCTTGTACCATTTGACTTGTGGATATGCAGCATTTCCAATAAAGTAGGGTTAGAGATTGCTTTTTTTGCAAGTTAGAGATTGTCTCTGAGTAGTCTGTATGAAACAGAATAAACTGACACTGATTTCAAATGATCCACATAGGACAGAAGTTGCAGTTTCTATGATTCATTTTCCACAAAGAAAATACCTTAGCAGTTAAGGTTAAAGCTAAACAAGATTTAAAATCTACACAGTCACTATCAGTGATAGTCAGGGAATTACAACCTAGAAAATGGCTACAGGCATGATGACTGCAGTCAAACAGGGCAAAGAATTTTTATTTATCCATAATATCTTAACAGTGGATTGAAGGAGAATTATACAGTGCAAAATATTTATTTTACACTCTTTTTCACCCCAGTAGTTGACTATTAGCTGCTAACTGTGCTTTTCCTCACCCATTGGGTACAATGGGCTCTCCTCTTCCACCCTTAGACCTACTTCAACTAATGCTTGGGGTCAGTGGGGAGTCTGTGGCATACCAGTGCAGTGTCATATTGCTGCAAAGGGTATTTTTTACTTAAGCCCTAACTTCTATATTATACCTTGTGCACACCTGTTAGCATCCAAGGGGCAGACATGTAGCATCTTGTCCTGCCTCTGTGGCAAATCAGTCAATGTCTTCAACCTATTCCCACTTAGGACAATGCCCTGTTATGTTGTCCTCCGCCACAAGCTGGGATCTAAGATGAGGAGCATCCAGGCATGCACCCTCCCCCCCAGGATAGACATGCTCATATGGCTCTTGCTAAGCCTCAGATGTCACAGCCACTGATCAAACCTATGTCATCTGGGCAGTAGTTAGGGCTTTATCACTCTGTGCCATAGTTTGCTTATGCATTTCAAACTGTTGTAGAAGTAGTTGCAGCTATGCCTAGAGTTAGACTCTTTTCAGTGCTTGATGAAACTAAGGATTTTGTCAGTTAAGCTGGATGAATCAAATTCCAGGCTTTGTACATTTAAAAGACTTTAAACATTATCAAGGTTATTTTTGGGGATTTCATTAACACCAGAGGTTTTTTGAAAACCCAAATCAAACATTACTGAGGGTTTTGAAGCTGTTGTTAACACTGCTGATGGAATTCTATGACATTTATTGACTGAGAGTGCTTTACAGCCGAAGTATATGTTGACTGAGAGTGCTTTACAGTCAAAGTATATGATGACTGAGAGTGCTTTACAGCCGAAGTATATTGTGACTGAGAGTGCTTTACAGCCAGATGCTGACAATGAGATTGCAGTTGTGAACAGGAAGAAATCTGCTGAATAATTTTCTCTTATGTGATTCTTGGGAAGTAACTGTATCCATCCCAAGGTACTAAGGTAGAATTTTTCCAGAGGCTATACCAACTACAACTCCATAAAATTCAGTGCATGCCACCTTTGCATAAAAGTGCATCCAAGGGCAAGTGCAAGGTTGGGTTTTAGTTATTAAAAAAACAGCCCAAACTTTCAAGACATTAAATATTATAATGCTTTGTATAATATGGAACCAATCGACTATTTAAGCCATTTAGATGCACTTTTGATCCTAATGTGGGCTCTCTCGAGTACTGTCATTGTGAGCCTAACTTCGAAAGTGCCAAAAGCATTTGTGTTTATATTACTCCACAAGAGAATCAGTAGTGTGTCAGAGGATAACATATTTCTAAATATGTTTATATGCAACAAGACGACAAAAATCTGATGGTAAACAGTGAAAGCTTTGGAGAAAATAGAGGAAGTGGTTACAGAGGAGTTGATGGATGATGACATTGCTTTCCTACGAAAGTTTTGTGAAAAAAATAGCAGAATTTAGAAATGCAGAAGTGAAACACAGATAACTTTTTGGTTTGTGAATTACTGAATCAAGATCAACAAAACATATTTAGAAAAGGGCTTTCATGTGAGTCATTTGCATTTATTCATACCTGAAATGATTTGCAGTCGAAACTAGGAAGCACACATGCTGAAAATGCTGTGTGTGCTGTATGTGTGTATTTGTGTGTGTACCATAATGATATATCTGTCTATCTGTCTATTTATCTATCTGTCTATTTATACAGTGTCTCATGATGAAATGCATAACTAAATGTAAAACCAGTAATTATAAAATATAATTAAAATCTTATATCTTGTAATGAACAAAAAATTACTTCATAATATTGTTCAAAGCATATTATGTACAGTGCAGTTTTTTCAAGGAAAATGGACATTAGTATATTGTTTTTTCTCTCTCTGTCTCTCTCTCTCTCAAGATTATTTCCTTTTCAAACACACACTGTATTGCTTGTTATGTTTTATTTGTAAATAATTTTTTTTAAGATCATATAGGTTCAGAAGTTCATAGGTATATACACTATAAGGACCTCAAGGCCATCTATAAACCTAACTGTATAACCTAACCTGATTGTATCCCTATGAAACATGGGCATTTATTAGGAGAGGGGTACGTTAGTTAGGAAGTTTATAAAGGTTATGTGTGTGGGAGTATGTTTGTTTGGGAATAGTTATTGTCTGCCTCTGTCTATCAGAGACATGGAGACCAGACCTAGGGTGAATTTCCAATTTCCATTCCATTGTTCAAAGTTACACTTAAATGGGGTTAAGGATAGATTATGTTTCACATGGATGGGGAGCCTGTTCCAGAGCATGGGGATCCTCTGAGACACATATCTGTCTTGCAAATGTGTCCTATTTATGTAGAAAGTAAAATTTAAATCCTTGGGTCTAGTGGTTCTGATGGTGTTTGTTTTGTGGATGTGCAAAAGGAACATCACAGCTGGATCCAAGGATGCCTTGTATGCCAGACATAGATCATCTCTTTGTAACCTGTAGGTGATTGAATATAGAGATAGGGCTTTATTGATCTGTTTAGGACAAGTTGTTTATACCCTGGTTTCTCCTGGTAAGGAGTGTTTGTGGGTGTTTCAGCTGTTGCTGCATATATCTCTCAGGTACATGCCAAAGGGGCATTATACTTGATGATGGGTCTGATAAGGGACAAACAAAGTGACAGTGTGATTTTCTTGGACATGGATGCCATGCCCTTACTTATACATTGGGCTGCAAAGAATGATTTTCTCGCTACCTTGGTCACATGTTGGTCAAAGGCCAGATTACTGTCTACATATCTTCCCAGATCCCTAACTACCAGGTCATCTTTTAGGGGTGTTTTATTGATGGAATAATTAGCCTAAGTGTCTGTTTTCCCAAGATGCATTATAATGCATTTCTTGGTATTGAGTTTTAATAAACTACTTTGGCACCATCACACTCAGCAGTAACGCCAAACTGCTAGGCCTTGAAATTGACAATCGCCTTAAATTTGACATTCATAATTCCGTGGTGGTACAGCGGTAGCATTGTTACCTCACAGCAAGAGGTTCTCCCGTTTGATTCTCGGCTTGCCTTGGGAGTGCCTTCTGTGTGGAGTCTGCATGTCCTCCCCATGGTTGGGTAGTGTTCGAAAGACATGCGTGCATAAATGGGTGTGCCTTCGTTGAAGGTTGGGCATCGAGCTGGCACCTCGGCATTTCGTAAAAAATCTACTGCCAATCATTAGCAGACCGGAGTTCCGCTGTGGCAACCCCTTACCGGGAAAATGCTGAAAGACAAACAACAGCAACATCTCCCAGACCATAAAAAGAGTCCACAGAAAAATTGGCCTACTCTATTGCAACAGTTTCTCACCAGTCACTCTAAAGTTACCACAGCTAGGACACACCTCCTATCAACCCTACTTTATGCCTCCCCTGTGCTTACCTATCTCCAAAAAACTAGATAGCTGTTATAATAAAATAGCCAGATTCACCACAGGATTACCTTCTAGAACCCGCCATTGTGAAAGCCTCAAAAAACTCAACTGGCTAGAACTCCCCCTGACCCTTCAAGTCAACCAACTAGCACTTGCTCACAAAGCACTACATCATCCAGGCAACTCACCAGCCCTGCAGCAACTACTTCAGCCTTACACCACTACCAGATCCCTGAGATCAAGTACCCAACACCTCCTTAAGGTAACAAACTTTAAAAACGAGGCAGGTAGATTTGTTTATAGCCACTTCATCTCTAAAATCTGGAACTCCCTTCCAGCAAACATAATAAATAACAACTCCACCAACCAATTCAAAAAACTACTCAAAACACACTTCCTGAATCACAGATAATGTACCTGTACTACCCCTGGATAGTAACTTATATGTCTCTGTTTTCCAGCAACTAGAGTAACAGCTTATCTACTGCTTTTGTAATGTCTGCATAGGGTAATCGTATCACTGAACACTGTAAAGAAACCTAAAGGAAAGAGTATGTCTCTCATGTTTAGAAATGAATTATGGAAGTTATCTACTCTTCTATATGAAGTTTAAAGATTGTGTACTCTATATGTTGTTTAATTGAACCTTTTGGTTAACATGTCTTTCTCTTGTTAATGATTTTACTGCCCTGGAGCTTTTCTCCCCGGGTCTCTACTGAAAATGGACATATATCCAGTTGGACTCTCCCAGTATACAAATGTAAAATAAAATAAATAAAATAAATTTCTCGGTGTTATACCCTCTTGTAATATGCTTGTGTCATGGGGGGGAATCTATGATACCTCTCAGTTTGCAGTCATCTGTGAACTTGGTCAGCCAAAGGTCCTTAACATTAACTTTTACCTCTGAGAAGTAGATGCCAAATAGGAGCTGTCCCAGCATGAAGCCCTGAGGTGCCCTGTTGGTGACCAGTGCCTTAGTGGAGATGGTGTCACTAATCTTAACTTCCTGGGTCCTATCTGTGAGCTAGTTGGCAATCCAGGGAATTATGTTGGTGTTTAGGCCCAGTTCAGTGAGTTTGTCAACTATATCTTAGTGCGGTATTTTACTAAATGCCTTCACCAGACCCAGGTAGGTGGTATGCACTGGTTTCCCCTCAGAGTCTTGAACAAAATATATGAGCTTTATTATACATTTCAGTTACAACACATATTCTTCTTTGCATTCATATAACCTTAATTAAGTCTTCTACTAATTAATACTAACAATGAGGCTTCCTACGTTTACCTTCTATCTCACCGATATGCATTTTTTTAATTGAAAAAAAAACATAGAGGCAGATCAAATAAATAAAAATGATAAACTGTGCATATTGTTGACACAGTGCATTAACGTTTCTTCAGAAAATTTCATCTAATCCCCTTCTAGTTGTGCATTTTATATACTTGTAGATTCAAATCCATTTCACAGCCCTTTCTCTACTTATCTGTCTATCCCTCTATCCCTCCCATTCTTTCGTCCCCTTTTGTTTGTTTCTATATGCTTTATTCCACCTCACTGTCATGGCATATCCTCTTATTATTCCTTGCTATACTCTCTCCTTTCATGACACTTCATCTTCTAATACCATTTATTATATACAGTATTTACATACAACTCCCCTCTCCCCCAGTGCCAGCTTGTACATACCAATGCCCTTTCCTTCATTCCCCATTTTGCTTCATCTTATCTTGCAATATTTGCCATTTTATTTTACTTTTTTATTTTTTGCGCCATATACCTGTTTCTCTTTCATCGTGTATTATTGTACTAGCTCACATAACTGTTCCATATTTTTTTACTTAGTTTCCACAGTCTGGTTATGGTATTTTTCCTCAACAATTGAATCACTTCTCCCGATTTTTCTCTCCCTCTTCTTCTTTCCCACCCTATATCAATCCCTAAAAAAAAAAAATCTGTCCTCAGTTATCCCTATCCTTTTAATCAGTCAGTTAAGCCCTTGTCTGGATTCATCCAGGTCTTGAACAACTCTAGAAAATGTATTTCCTGTCTTCTACCACTTGCTATTTGCATTTCTAACATCTTATATCAACCTCAAGATATAACCTTCCTAAGCTTTCTAAGTATAAAAATATTTGTGCAGGCACCTCCATCCGAAAATTCTGAATCTCCTCAACCTTATTGTTTTCCAGTCTGTATTCCACGCTGGATTCCATTTGCCTTTATAGCTCACACTACCTGCACTTCCCAGGTCTTTGTCATTTATTCACTTGTTTTTGTATCCAGCTCCCTCACCCCTTAAATGTTGTACCATACTCCCATCTTGATGCATCATTGTATAGTGGAAGTGCAACCTTTTAATGTAAGAAATCTGGACAAAGACAAAAATAATAGGGGACAAAGGCCCGAAAGTAGGGATATGTTTTAATTATTGCTCTTACAAACTTAGAAACATGCTAGAATAACAGGCTTTACATTTGCATTTATTTTCTGAAGGATATGAAGTCTGAAACACAAACGTTTCTCATTATTTAGTGACTTTAGTCCTCACTGACTTGTCAGAAATCTGCAAATTTTATGAGGAACAGACCAAAAATATGAGATAAAAATCTGAACATTCTGAAAAATCTGGACAGTGGAGAGGAATTCCCCCTCTTTCTGTCCTCCATATTTTGTCCACCAATGGCTCCAGATAAACTGTAAATAACAGGGGAGAGGGGACAGCCCTGCCTACTTCACCTTATAATTTTCAAGTGTTCTGATAGTCTTCCCACTGTCTTTTCCTGTGCTGTTGATCACTCATGTACTTTGCGCAGTATTTTTACCACCTGTTTTGGGACTCCCCATACTGTCCCGTACTATAAATAGGTATCAACACAACCCTAGCAAATGCCTATTCAGAATCTATGGAAAATAATGCCACCCCTTTATCTATTCATTGTGCATCCTGTATTAACATCAGAGAATGTATAACCCACACTGATTGGAATTTATTATCCTTGGAAATACTGCTTAAAACATTTAACAACAACTGGCTTTTTGTATTTGATATTCATTGTTAAAGCTAATAGGATGCCTTCTGTAATGGATTTTTGGCTTCTGAAAGAATAATATTCCCCTGTCTTTTCACTAGCATGATTATTAGCTTGAATAAAAAGCTGCAAGAATGATATGAAATATAAAGGGTTAATTTAGGAATAGTATAAAATGCTGAAAAATAAGAAGGAGTAAGTGTGCTGGCATAGCTTAATTAGATACTGGCATCCATGTAAAGGAGTATGTTATTGAGAAACAAAGTCTGTAAAAATAACTGCGCAGATGGCAGCTGGAAGGACATCAACAAAGTGAAGAGAAGCAACATCAAGCAAGATAAAGTTGGAAAATCAAGTTTGAGATAGTGCTGGAACACCACGTTTCAGATAACTGACTTTCCTTGGACCACCGAACTTGAAAGAATCAAGGACAAATCATAAATCAGAAGAGCAAAGAAAAGTGTTATACAAAGGAAGATTGTAATACATCAGACTGAGAAAATATCAGACTTTTTGATATAAATATGAGTGTGTATAAAAAAGCTTTGGGAATTTGCCATAGAGAGCTGAAAGCATCTGTGTTGCATGCTTGTAGATCCGAAAGGAAAATATAATGGTAAGGCGTATTAACTGAAGCAGTTGTCTCTGTGTATTTATTGCACTTAGTACAATACAGTAATAAGACTAGTTGGTCACAATAAATAGTTAAATATACTTTAGTATGCATGCATGTAAATGCAAGTAACAGCAAGAAGCCAACAGAAGAAGGCAGTATATAATTTTTCAATGGCGAACCACAGTTGACGGAATGAATGGTTTCTTATTGTGACAACTACAGCTTCTTTTCATTTTATTCACTTAGTATGTCCAGTTGTAGTGCAGATGTTTGCCTCCTTCTTATGCAAAGTATCCAGTAGCAGAACAGTGCATCTCTGCAAGTTCCACAGGTCCTGTACATTCACACAGCTGAATTTGCCATCTGTGTTTGACCACCTGTTGTGAGAATCAACAAGGGACTTTTTATGTTTCCTTGATGGAAGATTGGGCCAGCTTCCACACAGAAACTGGTAATTCTCTTTTTGTTTCTCATTCTACATGGATGCCATCAATAAAAGCACTGTAAAGTGTAAGACTACCTTTCAGGTAGACAGTAATAATAGTCCTGCACATGTATGGTCAGAATTTAAAGATTGGTATAAACATAACTGTAGCACATGTAGTACTTTACTAGGTAACGTTCATGTCAATGCTTTATGTATGTTTGACTGGTATCTTAAACAGCAACATTTGCATGACAGTAAACATTTATTGTGCAAGTCATATAAACTGCTTTCTGTGTGCAATGTCATAAAAGTAATGGTAAACAACCAGATGCATTATGTCCTGTCACCACATGTAAAATGCTAATTTCAGAGTTACAATATCAGTCAAGTCAGTTAGTTAGAAAATCTTGTGTACATCTTGCTAGACAAAAGTGGCATAAAACCACTGCACATTACAAAACAGATAAAAACAGAGACAAGGTTCATGGTGAACTGACAAAAAGATTTAATAAACTTCTAAGACACAGTCAAAGTGAGTTCAAAAAGTTCAGACAACATATGCAAACACTTTTTCAGAAGTGCATAAGAGCTTTAAAGTCAGCAAAACAAAATACTGACATAATCTGGCTAATAAAGAGTTAAAGCAAAAGCAGTTAACTACACTAATAGGAAATAATTTACAATTCTATGTTTAGAAAATGGTTAAGAGTACACAGCACAAACTTTTATTCAGTTAAAGCAAGGCACTTAAATGGTAATTTTAAAACCATTTCGAATAACAAAACAGTTCTAGGGTATAGAAATCAAATAAAAGTAGTTAAACGCAGTAAAGACATGACGTCACAAGACTGACTGCATGTATTTTCTTTTCACCTAAAGGGCAGCAAAAGGCACACAACAGCAAATGTAAATCATGTAAATATATTTATTTTAAGCATGTGTTAGTTAAGCCAATATCTCTTTTGTTTCTTACAATATTTTGTAATTGTATGATAGCATACAAAAATAGCACAGAGTCCAGCAAAAACAGCATTCAAAAACAATATTATGCATAGTTAGGCAAGTTAATGTTTATTACAACTGCAGTCTAATATCAAGTTGCAAGTATATTAATGAATGACTGATGGCATGATTAAGTGCTGCAGGAGTTATGGGTTAAGTGTCTGGAATGTGCAGAAAGAAAAAAGTATGTGAGCTCAAATCTTTCCAGGCTGGAATGGGTAGTTACAAGGACTGTTGTATAAGCTAAAATGTTATTGGTACTGAAATTTATAAGGTCAAGGAAACAAAACTGGTCACCAGGCCAAATGGCTTATGTTTTTCTAAAACATTATTAAGTATTCATGTACAGCATTAAACAAAAAGCACAAAGGTCTACAAAAATCCTGTTTAGTAATTGTAATAAGACTTCACAATGGTGCATACATATCATTAATAATCTGTTTGCAAGTAAATACTACACTGAGTACAGTCAGTACATGGGCTATGGTATGCAGTTAAAATAAATTATACAGGTCCCTTTACAAAAAGGGAGGGTACAAATAATAGCTAGTAGTAACAGTAATCTCTTTTCAAAATGGGTAAAAGCAATTCCTACTACAACTTTGACAGTATAGGTAACAACAAAAACTTTATAAAAATATTTTCTGTTTTTCAAAATTGCCAAAAAATTATCAAATCAAAAAGCAAATGTGTAAGACCAAAGTGTCACAGTCTAGGTAACAAAGGACAAGCATACATTCAATTCTCACAGCATAAAACAAATAAACAATACTGCAATAAAATGATGTATAGTACAGGGGTAAGGGCATGCTTTAAATTTTACACTAACTGTGTACAGAGTACTGCAAAAGAGATTCAAATAAAAGTGCAAAGTGGTAATAACAAAAATACATTTTAATGTTTCAAGTAATGTAATTAGCAGACTTCAGTTTAATGTTAAGTTTGAAAACTGGACTGAGTGTACATTACAACCATGTATATACAATGAAAAAACAATCTGTACAAGCAAGTCTATTCTGTACAGTATATAGTAAATGGTGTATCTATGTAAATAGAGTAACAAGTCAAAGCTTGACATTTGTGACATCTGCAATTTAAAAAAAAAAAAACAAGACTGCAATGCCTTTGCAATAAAATCCTCAAGCATTGCCAATAAATTACTGTATAGAACATCATTGTATAGAGTCATATTCAGATTAATCCAGTTGTAATAGTAATGGTTGTCATCATTGTGTTGACAATATAAAACTGTATTAACTTGCTGTATTAAAAGAAAAATAAAGGTTTTGTTTCCCAATGTATTTCTAGTTAGTAGCAATATAACTTGACTAAAAAGTACATACTAATATAGACAGTTTTGTATTTAAAATAAAACAGAGGGAATGCATACAGTGATAGATATGTTTAAAAATGCATAAATGCATGTTCACATCTATTTGCCACTTAGATGCATATACACATCTGTTGCTATAATATATGTAGAAATTATAGTTAGTTAAATACATGTATTTCTGTTTGCTAGCATGCATATATTCTGGTACAGTTTGAGACAAGCTGAATGTTCAGTGTCTGGAACATGCTTCAAGGACTATAGATAAAAATGCAGCTGCGAGACAAGGCACGCAGCATTCAACACAGACATCTGCATTTCATTTGCATCATTCTGAACATCAAAACAGAAGGAATTACAATATTTCATGAATAAAACTTAGTTAGGAAAATGCTACACAAAATAGAACACAAAACAATTCCAGTTGTAAAAAGCATACAGCATGTACGTTTGGGAGGATAGCATTTAACACAAATATAACAGTATGGTTAGCTGAACAAGGTCAGGCATACAACAAAGTAGAGAAAGAATCAAAGACTGACATAAACATTTCAGTAAACAGCTCTATCTCTATTAGATGCTGTACATTACCTCAAAAATGTAACAGTTCTGACAAAGGAAAGACATCATGCAAAAATGTCACAGTGTATAGGCAATAACACAAAAATAAGAATGCACTCAACGGGGGAAAAAAGGCTATGATTTCTACCAATACTATGTTTATTTGTATAAACAACACAATAATACAAGAAAAGGGCCATGGGTTAAAATACTTACCATTTTGGGTAACAGGCCAGTACTTCATACAGATCAAATGGTAAAAATACCATCCACTTGTACTACGATAGGACAACAATACCAAAAACAATATTGCACTTCAATATTGCATTTCCAAGTTTTAAAGATACTAATTGTAGATTTAAATGAGCTTGGTATAAAAACTAGTAGGACAATTTACAAGCACAAGGGAATCCTATTTAGTAAGTTATTACAAGTATCTTTAATAGATTACAATTTAGTACTAATGTATCTAAATTTGTAAATTGAATAAAATGTTAATATTGCCTTCAAATTCCAAAATGTTTGTTAAAGTGGCACCACAGTTTGTATGTGTGGTTTCAAATAACCCACTGTTAATAGTAAAAGACAAAAACAAAAGCTGGCACTGCCCATAATTGGGAGGACATATACACAAACTAGTCATTATCTGAGACCAAACTGCTACATTGGTTAATACATCCTGTGTTAATAGTTTTAGGGGTCATAATAATAATAATGACAACTTAAAAGTGTTTTATATGCTGCAGGTTACAAAGAGTTGCAATAACTCAACAAATCATGGTAAAAACTGTAAATAGCAATGCTGACGAAACAAATGCAGTCTTTTCTTTAACTGAAGTTTAGTCCATTCCTCAAAAAAATAAAATAAGGGGGACCTGAAAGAATGATAGTTCACTGTCTTTTCACTAGCATGATTATTAGCTTGAATAAAAAGCTGCAAGAATGATATGAAATATAAAGGGTTAATTTAGGAATAGTATAAAATGCTGAAAAATGAGAAGTAGTAAGTGTGCTGGCATAGCTTAATTAGATACTGGCATCCATGTAAAGGCGTATGTTATTGAGAAACAAAGTCTGTAAAAATAACTGTGCAGATGGCAGCTGGAAGGACATCAATGAAGTAAAGAGATGTAACATCAAGCAAGATAAAGTTGGAACATCAAGTTTGAGATAGTGCTGGAACACCATGTTTCAGATAACTGAGTTTCCTTGGACCACCGAACTTGAAAGAATCAAGGACAAATCATAAATTAGAAGAACAAAGAAAAGTGTTATACAAAGGAAGATTGTAATACATCAGACTTGAGAAAAAAGATCAGACTTTTTGATATAAATATGAGTGTGTATAAACAAGCTTTGGGAATTTGCCATAGAGAGCTGACAGCATCTGTGTTGCATGCTTGTACAGCTGAAAGGAAAATATAATGGTAAGACATATTAACTGAAGCAGTTGTCTCTGTGTATTTATTGTACTTAGTACAATACAGTAATAAGACTAGTTGGTCACAATAAATAGTTAAATATGCTTTGGTATGCATGCATGCAAATATAAGTAACAGCAAGAAACCAACAGAAGAAGGCAGTATATAATATTTCACCTTCATTTTTAATTACCCCTATCATTCCCTGTTCCCATGTTCTTGGAGGAGTTTCCACTTTCCAAACCCTGTTAAATAACTCTTTTTGGTGCAAGATCACCATACCCTCTTGCAGTCTCCATATTTCAGTTGGCAAACTGTGACTCCCTGACATCTTATTCCTTTTTTGTTCTGTCAATGTCCACTTTATTTCCAGCTCTGTTATTTCCCTTTCAGTATCTCTGCCACTTCCAGGTCAGTTTCATCTAATTCTACCTCTTGCAGAAGTCATTCTATATCCTGCTTTCATCGCCCTCATTCTCTTCTTCATTATATAATTTTTGGTAATATTCCCTAAATTCATTGAGCATCTCAGCTCTCTCTTCCAACATTCCCTTCCTTCCTGCCACCTTTATGCTATAAATTGCCCTCTCCACTTCTTTTTTTACCATAAACTCGCTGCATTATTTTCACTGCTCTTGGGTTCATCACCTGTTCATCTATCTCTGTAAACACGTCCTTGCATGCATACCCTTTCATCCTTTGCCTTATGTATTTTCCTTTTGTATAGTTTTCAACTATTATTTCTTTTTTCCCCATCAATGTCTACTTTTCAGCTGCATTTCTCTTATTCTTCTGTGTTTGAATTCCCTATCTCCTTTTATTTATAAACAATGTTCTTTAATGTTTCCTGTTATCCTCTTTTGCAGTTCTTGTATCATAGAGACCCATCATATCTCGTTTATCTCAGACCAACCCCCCAAAAAAAAACTTTCTAATTCTGTATTTTACCAACTATTGAATTCATTATTACTTAACTAGTGTTTGATCCCTCTTTTCCCACCTTCAAATGTTGCATCTAGCTGTACTGGGGCATGATCTGCAAATAGAAAGGGGGCACACTGACACCGTTAACAATCCTTTTATAGTCCCTACAAACTTAGCCCTTGTCTATTATCAACTAAGATTTCCATTTAGGCTGTAATAGGTGTATTCTGGGTCCTTCTTTGCACTCCCACTAATTATCCAACTGTCCACCAAACCAAAGCTATCTAATATTTTTAACCCTGTTTTGAGCATTGGTTACCATTATCGCCTTCTACCCTCAGTAACTCCTGTTTCATTCACAATAATCTTCCACTCTCTTGCTACCAGTAAACCCCCCTCCAATATCCTCATTATCTTTAGCAGTATCCCCTACACAGATGCTGCCTTGATGTGAGTGGGATGTGGGAGGGTGGCCTAATGGTTAAGGTGTTTGCCTTACAAACACAAGTTGCAGGGTTTGATTCTCACAAGGGATAATTGGCTAGGCTTAAAATGGCTCGCAAGGGCAGTTAGCTTAGTACCAATCTATGAACCTATGAACCTATGTACACTACTGTCATTGGCAACTTCAGTACCCCATTGTCCCTTTCAATACTGCAAGGCAGACCTCCCCTGCATGATTCATCATTTTTATGTGATAATGTCTACTGTCTTTGTCAGCAGTATTACTTGTTCCCTCCTTTTACTTGCTCTGTATGAGTCCTCAGCTATTAACTTGATACTCTTTCTCTCCATTTTCTTATGTTCTTCCCCATCATACACTTTTCCTGCAACATTTACCTCCAGTGGCAGCTGGTGACTTCAAATCAAAGGGGGGCTGCAGGAGATAGCTGAATGGGTGGGGTCAATGGGGGAGGGGTGTGGCTAACTAGAAAGGGGAGGAGCTATGCTCAAAACCACAAAAACTAACTTTAATTAAATACGCTGCCCTGGGTGCCAAACCATCATTATGAGAGTCAAGTCAAGGCAAAAATAAGTGTAGAAGAATAAAAATATTTCAATGCATTGGCTGCATGACAGCTTACTTAATATCTAGATGGAAACAAAAGGTTGTGAGGTATGAAAAAATAAATTACTTTTTAAATACATTACTGGAATGCCAGTCAAAATCAAGTATAAGAAAAACAAGAAGCACTCAACTCAAACCACTTCTCCTTGCACTGCAGTTCTAATTATAATTTATATTCAGCTTTATTAAAGTACCAAGTAACATGCTGAAAGTAGAAATCTCTGTGATGCCCCCACTTGTAAAAATGTTTCTTATCCAAAAAAGACCTTCTGCCTGACAACTATCTACTTGTTTCATGGGGAAAACATGATCAAAGTAAAAAATGAAAAGCAAACAAGAAACAAGCTCAAGATACATTGCTTAAAGAATTACTGTACAGGTTATGGACCACACATGATTGGCATTCTGTTTAGTTTATGGGTAAAGTCTGTAGAGATGACTGGAAGTCTCCAACAAGTGTAATGAGCTTTTTAAAAAAATGGAATCCTGTCCTTTAATACTCAAGGCTTATACATTATCTAGTCAAGTATTCTCTGCATGGCAACAACAGAAAGGCTTTCAATGTTGGCAATTCTTTAACATTATGCTTATTAAAGCTTACTTGCATCTTACGATCTCAGACAAACTTACCTTATGGTCATTAAAGCATTGCTACTTAAACACAGAGCAACAGGCACTTTCTGAGTAATAAGCATAAATCTGAGTAATAAGCATAAATCAACAGTACAAAAATATGACAGAAACCAGACCGTTCTGCAAAATCAAGGACAGATGAAAAGCCACTGTAGTACTTGTGTCTACCTTGGATGGGGGGACACACTGCACATTTACACTGCATAACTACTCCTTGCCTTGCTTGGACACATCCAGAGTCACTACATGGGGATGTGGGGTACAACAAGTATGTCACAATTTGAAATGTCTCTGGCTGACTGTGATGGCCCTGACACATTTGTCATACCTCTTAACCTCAGAGCAAGAAATCTGGACAAAGCCATACACAGAAGTGGGACAAAGGCCCAAAAATAAGGACAATTTTTAAATATTGCTCTAATAAACTTAGAAAGATAATAGAATAGGTCTTGCATTAGTATGAATTTTCTGAAGGGTATAAAATCTGAAACTCAAATGTCTGTCATTATTTTCTAACTTCAGTCTTTAGTGATTTGTCACTAATTTGCCAAAAAACACAATTTTATGAAAAATGGACCAAAAATGTGATGCAAAAATATAAAATAGCCACACAATACAGCTGGGAACCTGTCAAAGAAGGGACACTTTAATATTAGTACTGCTAACTTGAGCAGCTGACAAAATAAAAGAATCTACATGCATTTCAAGTAATCTATAACTTTGATTATTACAGTTATTTCTTAATTGTAAACCCTCCATGTTTTCTTATTAGGGGGAAGAGCAACATTTTGAGCCAAAATCGGGGACAGTTGAGAGGTTGGCTATGCCTAATTCTATAAAGCAATTTATTTGCATGTACCTCTCAACCTGTTAATGCAGTAAATCTGAACAAGGCCAAATATATTGGGGGAACATATAAACAGTACTAAAAATTGCTCTTGTATAAACTGGGACCGTTGATAGAACAGGTCTTACTTTAGTATGCATTTTTCTGAAGGTTATGAAGTCTGAAACTAGTGTGTCATTATTTAGTGACTTAATTCCTAAATCATTTGCCAGAAAACCACAAATTTTATGAAGAACAAACCAAAAACAAGAAGCAAAAAATCTATTCATTCTTTGAAAATCTGGACAGTTGGGAGGTATAGTTCAGCTGGGACTGCCTAAGTTTGCCGCCCTTCCCCCTCACAAAACCATGGTCGAATGGAGCCTCCCCCTGCAGCCATTCCAATGATCCATTACTTTGCTATTTCACTCCATTTACCATAAATACTAATGTGCATACTGATTTACTTCTATGATGATTTGAACTTCATTTGAAAGTTTTATTTTACATTTTACAGCACAAACACTAAGACATCTGCTAAACAAACTTGGCATTAAAACTTCTCTGCCCTTGAAACTGACATTCATTGAAACAACATTAAAACCCACATTCAAAGAAAATACATTTTACCCATGGCAGATAAAAATTAATTCTGGGCTGTTTTCAAATCATAGGCCCCTTGCATATGAAACATACATGTGCTCTTTGATACACCTTCCTATTGCTTTGAACATTTTTCCAGTAAACAATGAAACAAAACTGCCCAATTCAGAACATTTCCATCATAAAAGTCTACTCAGACTTCTACAGTCCACTATTATCAGTAAATATGCACAATTCTACAGTCCACCATTATCAGTAAATATGCACAATCTCTGAAGTAGTAAAAAAGTCATCTAAATAATTCCACGTTAAATAAATCTGTAATGAAGAGGTTGCTGCTAGCCATCACCTTTATATTTCATGGTTTCATCGAAAAATAAAGTGTCTGATGCCCCTGAGGAATAAATTGCCTAAATTACATTAAAAATAAGCTAGTAATATTGCAATAGGAAATGGATGGCAAACTGATAACAGGCTCATAGTTAGTATCTTAACTTTCAGTACGGCAGCATTCACCCCTTATGGGAGTAGAACCAACAACCTTCTGCATCAAAAGCAAGTACACAACCTGTTGTGCTATTAGCAATGTGAGCTGACTTAGCATAATCAGCACTAAACTTCTCTTCTCCTGCAGCTCTCAGCTCCTTGTAAAATCTACTCAATACTCAACTGCATCTCAACTTCGCAGCACAAGAAGTCCGGAAAAAGCCAAATTTATTGGGGTGGGTCAAAAGGGCAAAAAACAGGTACACATTAAACATTGCTTGTATAATCTTGGAAAGCTGCTAGAATAAAATGCTGTGTTACCACCATACATTTTACTGCCAAGATCCCCGTGCAAAAGAGTCAGAACAACATACCACTATGCCAAATCACCTGCTTTGTGAAAGAAAAATGCTGTGTTACCACCATACATTTTACTGCCAAGGTCCCTGTGCAAAACAGTCAAGAGCAACATACCACTACGCCAAATCAGCTGCTTTGTGAAAGAGAGGAAGACTGAAACTTAAATGGCTATCATTTAATGAAGTCATTTCTCACCATAGCTGTCAACCTCTTAGCACAAAACACCTGGACAAATCCAGTAATGAGGGAATACAGTCCTCAAACATATTCAGTGAATTCAGTTCTTGCCATAGCTGTCAACCTTAGCACAAAAAACCTGGACAAAGCCAATAACAGGGTATTACAGTCCCAAAAATAAGGACAAATTTCAAATAGTCATCTTATAAACTTAAAAAATTGCTATAATAAAAGGTTGTGTTACTATATATTTATTGCTAGAATAAAACGTTGTTTTACTATGTATTTTCTGAAGAATATGAAGTCTGAAATTCAAATGCCTGTCAATTTTACTTCTGACGGAACAAAAACAATTTTCAGCAGAGGACCAGGGAGAAATACTGTAGACACATGTCTTTGTAAAATGGCAGGACACCAGAGCAAATCCACACAAACACAGAGATAAGATGCAGACACCACACAGAAGGCACCCCAGCCGGGAATCAAACCAGAAAACCTATAGCTGTGAGGCAACAATACTGCCACTGCACCATAAAATATGTAAGGAAGTAAACATTCAGAAACCTGAAGTCTGAAATTCAAATGCCTGTCAATTTTATTTAACATTTGTTAATCAGGACAGTCTGACTTGGAACAAAAAAAAAACAATTTTCAACAGAGGCCCAGGAAGAAATAATGCAGACATGTCTTTGTAACATGGGAGGACACAAAAGCAAACCCACACAAGCACAGGGAGAAGATACAGACCCCCCACAAAGAAGGCACCCCAGCCAAGAATCAAACCCAAGAACCTGCAGCTGTGAGGCAACAATGCTATCACTGCACCATCAAATATCAAGCATTGCAATATTTACAAACCACAGATAATATGAGGAACAGATCAGATCAAATATGAGGCAAAAATCTGCAATTTTTTTACAAATGGTGGTGGGTAGGGAATTCAGGTCTTTAACACCTGCATACAAGGTACAGGGTTCAAGCCTGAAGTATTCCTTACCACACCACCATGAGTCTAACCACCAGTGGCATTTTCACACACACACACACACACACCTTACCTGTAGTCCATAACTCCAAAGTAAACCACATCCGATCCCTATCCAAAACCCTCGCACATCTGACCCTGCCCGTCACGAGATCTTCCCCCGACGAGACTGCAGCAAACTCCAATCCTGCCCGTCATGAGATCCTAAATTCCTGACTGCTGACGTTGCAGTCCGACCCCGACGCGTTTCCCCAGTGAGTTCCCAGGACAGTCTATGCAGTTTAAAACTGCATAGACTTCTGGGAGCTCTGTTCTCCATGTTTCCCAGTCAGGACTGCTGCTGAGACAATCTGTGCATGCTCCAGACTGTCTCAGCAGCAGTCTGGACTAGTGCACATGCGCGAAGTCCGCGATTTTTAAAATTTTTGTTTTTCTATTTATTTCTTTTTATTTTTTATTTTAAAGTTGAGGGGGCTGCAGTACGGCAGTCCAATAGCACAGGCCGCCCCTGTTTACCTCCTGTCCTCATATAGGCTAATATTATTTCTTTTGAGAGGGCTGACCAACCCATTTACATTCCAAGACCATAGATTTAATTTAAGTCTGAGATATTTTCCACTGTCTATGTCAATATCCTTGTTCTTTCTTCCATATATTCTTTTTCATCTTCATTTGGGCTTTCTTTTGGTGATAAATCCTCACTATTTTAATTTGTTTATTATTTCTCCATCTCTTTATCTCCTGCCTTCTGCTTCTTCTCTGGCACTCTTTAACTTCCCCCCTTTAATCTTCTTAAAAACTATAAACATTTTTTGTAGCTTCCACAGTGAGGGTAATTGCCTGTTCTGTGATTGCAGCATTCCTCATCTACAAGACATTTTTCTGTTGTCATTGCTGAGGTCTCATCAGTGTTCCAGCACTCCCCCTCCCCTGCTATCTTTATTAAGCTGCTCCCTACTGCTTTCTATTAAGTGTTTCATTCTTTTTTCCCACTGATTCTTTCATGCTTTTTCCTTGTTCTTTTGAAACGTTGTGGTATTATTACTCAGTATGACATTTCCTCTTTACTTTGCCTTCTTGTGCATCTTTCATGCCCATCAGCTTGTTTAATAATCAGCTTTCCAGGGTGAGTAGCCTGATTCTTAATACCCCATGACCTGATAGTGTTTTAACATATACGTACAGTCTGACATTATTCATTATCTGGATAAAACTAGTAAAAATCAAATATGCTTACTCCCTCAATTCACTTTAACAGTTATTTAACAGTTACTAAATATTGTCCTTTGTTTTCAAAGTCCCGCTCACCTCTAACTGCTGTAAAGCAGATTCCTAATGTCTTTCTCTTTTCTGTTCCTGCAGCTGCTGGAGAATTTCAGCTTTTTCTCTCAGGGAATTGTACTTTTTAAACATTGGGAAGAGATTTCTCATTTTAGCCCCTCCTCCTTAAGGAACTTGCTGCTGTCCCATACTTGGCTTCATTTTGTCATGTCCTCTGTTATGTGCTAGCTGGTGATGGCATAAACAGTAACAGTGATAAGTTGCTTGCTTTGCTAGTGAATAGTTCATAGTTGAGGGGAATTTGTACATCAAGTCAACCCAAAACACATAAAGGAATAAGAGGGTAAATAGTTGTGCTCAATCTGAATGTTGAAAAACAAAAGTTCTGCTCATAAGCAAAGGAAACAGTGACCTGAGAAGACTCAGGGATAGAAACCAACTCAGAGAAGCAACATGGATGACCAGAGGCAGGACAGGTCATGCAGTCAATTAATGGAAGCCTCTGAGATTGCTAAAAACTCTAATATTACCTGCATAATGGCGAAACTGCAAGGATTCAACACCAAACTGGATCACTATGTTTCTCAAACAGAAAAAGTTTGGAAGAGACGGAAAGTGTTTTAATGGTACACTCAGATGCTATTAATAAACTGCAGAGGGGCATTACGCAAAAAAATATGCATGTGGTGAATAGTCAGCCCAAATTAGAGCAACTGGAACTCAGGCAGGTAGCATTAAAGGATAGAACAAGACACAAGAACTTAAGATTAGTGGGGGTTCCTTGAAATTGGATGGCTGTGAACCAATATTGTTTATTAAGAAACTGTTAGCGAGTGGACTGGGTTGCAGCAGAAAGAAATACATATTGAGAGAGCTCATCAGATGTACATGTCCACCAACCCAACAAACGTGAATTGCTCTAGACAAATCACAGTCCATTTTAGCACCTACAAATTAAAAGCGAAGATTATATCAATACTTTGGAAACCAGGGGGAAAAAAAGCTTTGTAATGGTGAAACAAAGGTGTATGTGGAACAGTACCACAGCATAGAAACCAGGAAAAGAAAGAGCATGTTTATACAAATTATGCAACTCTGCAGAGTTCAGAAGCTGAGATTTAAGATGGCATACTTTACTTACTTGAAATGTTTTCCCCATAGGGGTAAAGACATTTTTTAAAAGCAGAAGATGCTTTCATGCTATCAAAAGATATAGGGGATGACGTGGAGAACAGGTAATATGAGACAGCAAATGGAGGGGAATGGCAAGAAATAATGGTGGAAAAGAAGCTGGAACATGTCCAAGTGTTTAAAATAAATGCTGTAACAGAAGAAAATTAGGGACCTACAGGGAAAATGACAGGAGGAATGGAGTGACTGTGGAATACCTTGCTAAAACTGCAGAGAAACCAGGTAGAAGAACTTGACATACCTGTCAGGATAATGGTATAGATGCTATTGATGTACTGGGGGGGGTCTGCCATGGCGAATGTCATTGTAATGCTCACCAGGAAGAAGGAGCTGAAATCTCATTATGAACCTGAAAGACAGTAGCAATACCACAAGATCATTGCCATATTTCATAGGATGGCTGTGGGATGTAGCACCTTCAAAGAATACAAAATATTTACTTTTTTGTAAATAGTTAAGCTGTTCTAAAAATAACTTTTTTTATAGGTCCCCTGCGTTTGCCCTTTTGGATATGAAAATAATGTGTAGGCATTTGATTCTGTAAAGTGAAGAGATAATTATATTGGAGGAGTCTTTAATTTGCTTGCTCACAATGATGATGTTCATGGTGGTCCTAGAAGAATAAGAATGCCTAGTATTGGGAAATACTTTTCAGAATTGAATGAATTGATGGGCATGAGTGAGATATGTGTGAGGGGGAAGCTGATGGGGTTACGCCACTAACCACTAGTAGATACTGTAGGATTAACAGGATCTATATTTCGAGAGAAATACAGAGCACAGTCATATTAGATGCATCCTATAGTTCTGTCAGATCAGACCCCCTTGGTGGCTGCATTGTACTAAACAGCAAGGACAAAGATTAAACATTAGAGATTTATATTACTATTTTGAAAATCAGGGCTTTTTTAAGAAATGGTGTGTATGATAAATAAAGAGGGAAAGAGACTTAAGAGACAGAAGGGATCCAGACATTACTGATGACTGGAAAAATGTAAAGTTAAAGTGGAACTCTGACCTTAGGTATCTAAAGTCAAAAGGCAAAATGAGGTAAAAGCATTAAGATGCTGTAAAGGATGCTTAAAAATGCTGTAAGGGGAACAAATTGTGGGGGTGCTGGGGATGGAGGATGATATTATAGAAGCACACAGGAGATAGAAAAATGAAAGAATGAACATCAGTTTAAAATTAAGGCAATTCAGAGGGACTTTTAAAAAATTTCCTAAGGGCACAAAAAATCTGGTCATACTTTTGAGATAGTTCAAAACAGAGAAGTGCACTGAAGAGATAAAAAATCCCAAATTAGGAATAGCAAATGATCAATCAGATAAGCTTCTGGCACATTTTACATAGTACAATATTATGCAACTCTCTATAGTCATGAGGTATGAGCTAGAAAATTGTTAAAAACAGGTTTAGGATTTCCTTTGATGGGGTGGATGGGGATTACCTCACCTAGACCTGCGATTAGCAAATATCTTAATGGGACCCATCACAATGGAAGAAACAGAGTAGATACTAAAAGTGGAAAATCACCTGGCCTAGATGGAATCTCACTGGAACTACAGAGGACAGAGGGTTGGAGAAAAGAAATAAGTTGCCAGTAATATTAAATAGAGTGATAACCGCTTGAGTGATTCCCCTCATTGTGGAAGGGGGTGGTAATTTCCACTATATTAAAACTAGGTCCATTGTTATTCAGTTTGTGCAAGGCAGTATTGATGGTCAATTTTGACAAGGAGAAAACAGCTGACAGCATTGACTGAGATTACTTTTTCATTGTGTTACAACTAATAGATATCCCTGAAAGCTTTATAGAATTGTATATATATATATATATATATATATATATATATATATATATATATATAATTAATAAAGTAAAATAAAAAAAAAATTAAAATTAGACGGTCAAATAGCAATCGAAGGCCGAAACTGTAGATAACAACAAGAATAAAAATAAAAACCAGTATGGCCACCACAACTTGTTGCATCCAAATTTAATATAACAAAGAATAAAAGATAAGTGCTTTCACTTTTAAATGAAACACTTCCTCAGATCAAATAGTGAAAACAGAATTAAAACATTTAAAAAGCATAGCAGCCAAACACATCACTTTTAAAAAATCAAACCAATAGTATTAATAATTCAATCTATGCCCCTTCAGGGCTGGATTGTATGTATAAATGGGTTTATGCAGGCATGTGTAGGTTAACTGAACTGACACTCATGTTTCAGTTAACTAGAGGTATTAGACAAACATGCCTGCTCTCACCCTTGCTGATTGCATTATACTTGGAACCAATGACTTTGAAACTGAGAAACTCAAGGCTGAAGGACTTTCAGGTTGCCAAGAAGAAATAAATTTAACTTTACATGCAAGTTATTTATTAGTATTCTTGTGGGATTTCAAGAAACAATGAACTCCTTTTTTGTAGAGCTGTAAATATTTGGGAACCTCTCGGGCTTTAAGAGTAAGAGAGAAGAAAAAAACACAGGTAATCTCAATAAGTGTTAAGCCTCCAAAAAAACTAGTAAGCATGTACAAGAAACGTTGGCACTACAATGTGGTACGAGACCTGGCAGTCACGCTGGCAAACACATCAGATGAATTCATTCAGGGTAATTATGGGAATTTGAAGGAAGAATGGCAGGGATGGATCAGAAAATGAAAAATAGACTTGATTCTTGACACACTTCTGCTACTCTTAGCTTTATACTGTTTTCAAGACTTCCCATTCAAGCAAGGTGACTGATATTTTAGAAACTTGGAAAATGTCTCGAAGAAATTTATTTGGGGAAAGGAAAAAAACAAAAGCTGATGCCAATTATCAAAAGATAGAGGTGGGCTGGCAATTCAAGACTTTCAACCATACTGAAGATCATCATCATCATCTTCTTTCAGCTGTTCCCATTAGGGGTCACCACAGCGGATCATCTGTTTCCATTACTTCTTGTCCTCTGCATCTTGCTCTGTCACACCAACCACCTGCATGTCCTCTCTCACCACATCCATAAACCTTATCTTAGGTCTTTCTCTTTTCCTCTTACCTGGCAGTTCCATCCTTAGCATCCTTTTCCCAATATAACCAGCATCCCTCCTCAGCACATGTCCAAACCAACGTAATCTTGCCTCTCTGGCTTTGTCTCCAAACCTTCCAACCTGGGCTGACCCTCTAATATATTTATTCCTAATCCTGTCCACCCTCATCACACCCAGTGCAAATCTTAACATCTTTAACTCTGCCACATCAAGCTCTAACTCCTGCCTTTTTGTCACTGCCACTGTCTCCAACCCATATAACATAGCTTGTCTCACTACCCTCTTGTAGACCTTCCCTTTCACTCTTACTGGTACTCGTCTGTCACAAATCACTCCTGACACTCTTCTCCACCCAATCCATCCTGCCTGTACTCTCTTCTTCACCTCTCTTCCACACTCACCATTACTCTGAACTATTGATCCCAAGTATTTAAACTCATCCACCTTCGCCACCTCTACTCCTTGCATCCTCACCATTCCTCTGTCCTCCCTCTCATTCAGATACATATATTCTGTCTTAGTCCTGTGGACCTTCATTTCGCTTCTCTCTAGAGCATATCTCCATCTGTCAGGGTCTCCTCCACCTGTTCCCTACTCTCACTACAGATCACAATGTCATCTGCAAACATAGTCCACGGGCACTCCTGCCTCATCTCGTCTGTCAACCTGTCCATCATCATTGCAAATAAGAAAGGGCTCAGAGCTGATCCTTGATGTAATCCCACCTCCACCTTAAATGTATCCATCATTCCCATTGCAGGCCTCACTGCTGTCACACTACCCTCATACATATCCTGTACCACTCTTACATACTTCTCTGACACTCACGACTTCCTCATCCAATACCACAACTCCTCTCTAGGCACCCTGTCATATGCTTTCTCTAAGTCTACAAGAACACAATGCAACTCCTTCTGACCTTCTCTGTACTTCTCCATCAACACTCTCAACCATACCGAAGATTCTTGCAAATATGTTTATGGACTGGCATTTTGCAAAGAACCAAGTATGATAGAGTTTCAATGGCCAGAGAGAACTTGATCTCTTGGAATGTGAATCCAGAGACATCCCTTTGGTTAGAAGTAAGAGAATCTGTCATGGGTGTGTGGCAGGTAATAAATAGGGGATTTACCTGCAAACTAATAAGGCTCCCTATTGAAATTTGAAATCTTGAAATACCAGGTGCTGACACACTGAAAAAAAGACCGAAAATCCAGGAGAAGAACAAATGTCAAAGATTACTCTTCTAATTTAAATTACTTTTTTTGCAGGGAGCAAGTCCCCCCCACACACACACACTATGCCATCCACCCCCCCCAAACTTATATATACAAACTCCGAGATCACCATACCTGAGAGAAAAAGGAACATTCCTGGAAATGGCCATCTCGGACTTGGTATATGTAAGTCTATTCTTTCGGCCATTCAGCCTGTGTGTTTCTGGACTCACTGTAGTGAGTCCTAGCATTTCAAATGGTTACCAGCCAGAAACTGGGTTGCACTAGTCTCAGTAGGAGTAGCAACAAAAGGAGCAGGTTGTGAAATGATAAAATGGATTGAGAAGAAATTAAAGAGGATCTGGAACAGTTTCAACACTTTATTATATGGAACAAATTTAAAGAATCTTTTGGATTAAGGTCTGGAGACTATATACGATAGAGTGGTGTAGGGGATCCTTCCCTTAAGAGAACTACTACTACTGCTATGGGGGAAAATCATGCAGGAAATACATAGTAAAGACAGCAAAAGAAAAGGACTGATCTCTGGCCCAGTAATCAAGGAGCCTCAATCCTCACCACTGGCAACAACTAGGGGATGTACACACTGGGAGAATGACAAGTACACACACAGTAAAGTGCAATTTCCCTTTACAGCACACAGAGATCGCAGTCAGTCTGGGGCTGGTTTCTCCATCTTTCTCCAGATCCCCAGTAAAACTCCCCACTGGCACAGCTATAGAGTTGAGATCTCAGCTGAGTGGCCAAGCTAAGACCTCCAGCACCCTCTCTGTGCAATCTATATCTAAAAGAGTTACTATGCCGTAAAAAACTTACTTACAGCAAGGCGTGTGCAGATGGTGATGATGAGTGGATGTTCTTGCTAGGTCCAAGACAAAATACAAAATGCCCAGTCTATCTCTTACAGAGTTCTTAAATTAATATCAGATATTACTGCTGGGTTAGCTTGGATGATATCACTTTTTGTCACTTGACTCAGTTTCCAAGCTAAACCCCCTTTTGTCAGAAACTAACTGAATTTAACATCTCTGTGTGAAAAATATATCTCTCTCAGATTTTTGCTCAGAATTGTGCAGCTGCTAGGAAGTCATAAAGCAATAAAACACTTCTGCATCTCAAACCTAGTAATGACTTCTCTTTCACGACAATACAAAAAACGTCTAGCTCTGGTCATTGTGTCTGCTACACTGAAACTGAGAGATAACTTTATAGCACAATCATTAAACAATTTAATTTCAACTTATTTTCTTGAAGTTTTGCAAGTTAACTCTGTATGTTCTAGTTTCTACTGTTAAAAATATATACAGTCACATAATTACAATAGTTTCTATACATTTCTGTTCTACGCCAGCAGGACATGCTGTGGTTAAATTTTTGAAGCTCAGTACATAACATACAGTTCTGTATAAACCATACCAGTATTCGCAAATGACATAGAATTATTTACAAAATTCCAGATAGCTGGGCTGGCAGCATGACAAAAACCATTGACAAAACTAAGGTTTTAGTTAAACCAAAGCCAAAATGTATTTATGCCCCAGACAGAATACGAAAGATGTTCCCAGGTGCATTGTATACATGCTGAAGCTGTGACAGAGGGAGACAAGGAAACTGGCTTCGCATATCTTGGTTATGACAGAAACTTCAGGAGTTGAAGGACACAATACAATACTGAATAGAGCAGTTCTGGCCAGGAATAATAGAATTAGCACCAATAGTTTACTTCTTGTGGATTATATGAACAGCATTAAAGGAGAGACAGGAAAAGATTTGTTAGTTATAGTAACGGTCACTAGCTTTAAATTAATCATCCAGCAATGGAAAAAATGAGGCTTTGAAAAGATCGGATCTCATTGAGTTTATTCATGAAATAGCGATCAAAGAAAGACAGATAGTAGATGAAAAGAATGATAACAGATATAGGCTAGCAGACTGGGTTAACAGAAAGGCCAACAAGGTGATGAGAGATTAAACACCACAGGCTCTCCAAAATGTCTACTGAGTTTATAATATAGGGCACATAGCTTTAAGACTTAAAAAACTCAATGTTATGTACACAAATTAAAAATTGGCTGTATTGGAGTTATTATTGGGATCTTTAATGTGTTTTATAATAAATAGGGAAGGCCAAGGGCACTCGAATAAGGGTACGGGAAAGACAATGTATCTCTAAGAGGTGACATGTTGGTCATGTTATTGATCATAACTGAAAATATGTGCTTCAAACTGGTTGTAAAATGTCCTCTTGTAAAAAGAAGACTTTTTTGACTTGAAGCAGGAATAAATGGAGTTAGCATCTAAGAATTTCTGGTCTTAAGGGTAAAAACATGGGAAAAAGTAACCAGATGACATTAAAACAGTGACCTAACTCTCTCATCACTAACATATTCATATTCACCTCTTCATAATTTTGTTGGATGTGTCTAAAAGAAGTGATTGTTGAATTTATAATGATTCCCTACTGAAATGTTAGCACTCGAAATGACAAGGGCCAAAAAAACACTGAAAACACATGAGAAGAGTCAATCTTGAAAATTACTCTTTTCCTTAAAGCTTATTTTTTCAGGGGGGGGGGGCAAGCACCTCCATCCCAAAACTTATATATACCAACTCCAAGCCCACCATACCTTGGAGAACAGGGAATATTCAGGGAAATGGCATGTTTGACTTAGTATATACAAGTCTGATCTTTCAGCCATTTAGTCTCCATGTTTCTGAATTCATTCTAGCAAATCCTGACATTTCAAGTGATTAACATAGATAACATTGTTATTTTGTTATGCTGTGAAGAAAAATGGTTTTAAAAAAAAAACTATATACAAGGCCATACAACACAGGCTAAAATAATAATTTAGGAGAGAAAAATATCCTATTATATTGTGTAGCAAAAGGTGAATATCTGAACCAGTAAGGTAACTAATAATAATCCAAGTATTGATATGAATACAATGCATGGAGCACTACAATTATGCTCCAAAAGTGGGAAAAAGACAGGATTGTTAAGCACCTTTCTGACACTAGAAAGGTGCTTAACAAGCTTTTGTGAAGCACCCCTAACCACTGCTAAACTCTGGTCAAATAATAGAGCATTAACAGCAACCATTGACTACTAAAGAACAACATCAGGAAGCTGTTAAATCATTCAAAACTGTTTTTTTTTTTTTGTAGAGGAAAGACTGAAGTGTTTTACAGCCTCCCAGTAGTCTTCTGTGGCAGTGTCTCTCTATGTGATAATAGTAAGCGTGTTACAGTTTTCAAAGCTATAAAACACTTATTGCTCCCACACTTTTTTCCTCTGACTTTTGAAGGGTGTAGGAGAAGGTACGGCTTCATGCACTACAATGAATTATGATCCAGTGTCTTTGATAACCCAGCTTGTTATGTGTTTTCAACATGGATGTCAATATTTAGCTATCAAGCTTTGCTCACCAGGAGAATTTCTTGACATCCATATCGCAAACACATAACAAGCTGGTTATGACTGGACACCCAGTCATAATCTTGTATGCTAAATCTGGGTAGATAACTTAATATATGAAGAGTGCTGACATTATTAAACTTTGTTAAATAGACTCAATGATGAAATCAATATATTTAATCTTTATTATCCCTTTTCAAAACATGGCTTTATCCATATACTATAGCATTCGTCATACAACAGATTTAGAACATGACATATTTTTTGGTAATATGAACCTCTCTCTAATTTGATTCATCCCTTATATGTAGAACATCTTCAGCAGCTGTATTACCTTTGATTTCAGTTTGTCTGGAGCAAATTTTTTATCAGCTGTCATTAATAAAGAAATAGGATCCATCCATTCTTTTACATTTAGCCTGCTTATCACATCCCATTAAAGTAATGACTTAATGTCTAACCACACTTTAAAAGACAAATATAAACGTGTATAAAAACAAAACCTAGAATTATGTAAATTAGTATCCATCACCTTAAAAAACTATGGTAGTAGTAAGATTTATTTTAAGAAGAGTAATTGTTATACTAAAGGTATTGTGTACTTAGCCCTGTGTAGGGATTGTCCAAGTTTCTATGTAGGGAAATTAGAGAGGGCATTGAACAAACGTATCTATGAGCATCTATATAATATTAGAAAAGGAAATACAAACAACGCATTAAGTAAGCATCTACAAATAGAACCTAAACATACAGGTTTCCGTTTTGGAATTCTTGAACAAGTGCCAATTGATCCTAAGGGGGGAGACTGGGAGAACTGGTTATGTTGTAGGGAGACCTACTGGCAGATTAAATGCCACCCATCCCCAGGACTAAATGAGTATATTTCTATTAAGCCTTATTTAATAAAAAAGGCAGAGAATTTACAACATCAAAATTGAGATATTCATAAATAATTTTACAAGTAGACTGTAATGCAATAGGTTCTTTAATTATTTAAAAGGATATTAATTTACATAATAATAATTCTAACTATCTTGAGTTTCCTGCTTGGCAAATTGAATGTGAGGTCTCCTTTACTGGTCCCTCCCTACCTAGGGGCAGCCTTGTTCTGGAAGCATACTGAACTTGTAGGCTCACAGGTCTGCCAGCTAGTTAGAGTACAACTGGGGTGTATGCAGCACCAAGCTTTATCAGTGAGGCAGAAAGAGGAAAGGAGGCATGCAGGACAAAAGAATACAATGCCGAACATCTTGTTCTGAAAATCCTGTACTGTGCATAATTCCATGATTTAGGCATGGCTATAGACAAGAATATATTTAAAAAATGTTAATTGATATTTTATGTCCTTATATGACATTATTTTGTGATCATACAATGTCATAATCCGAGTAAAGAGGGGTCAGGAGAAAACAAGCATAAGAATGCTCATTTTGCCATGAGAAAACTACACTACACATAATGCTTTAAGAAATACCATATTGATGTGAAATAAAATAAATATGCAAACCACTAAAATAAGGAAATTATATAAAATAACACTGTGTGGTAATTCAGTGTCATACACAGATGCAATATGTTTGTATTTTAATTTCCTTTTAAAAATTACTAGTATACTGAATTTTCAGAATATTTGTTTTCTGTCAACTATAATATTTACCACTTTGCTTAAGGCATTCCTTGGGGAAAACAATTCTCTTGCTTCATAGCAGACAACTTTTTTTTCAGTTTTCTTATATGATTTTTCACTGTATAGTATGGTTGCAAATGAACACTAATGTTAAATAGGAAAAAGCAGATGCTTCTCATATGATAAAATAAAAAGAAGGTCTTCTAGTCTTATGTTGTGCTGGAGAATTGACACTTTTAAGGAGCTGACTTTCATAGTATTTTTGAAGTGAAAAGATAAATTTAACTACCGGCTTTCTTTGAGTTATATCTTCAGAGGCTTTGTTGAGGTGCAGACACATTTCATCAAGTTCAATGGGTCCATATCACTAGTAAACCAGTTTTAGATATGGAAGATGTTTAAGTGTCTGCAGCATGAAATAATTTCATTGGTCATATGGAAGACTCTTTGCAGTTAATAACATCCCCCACCTGCCTCAAAGAAACTTTCTAATAACTATAATGTATAAAAAGAGAGAGAATTCTAATGTAAGAGTTAAGTACTCATAAGGCTAATATACATGTTGGTTGTCACATTGCATTTCCTGCTGCAGCATTTACAGTACTACCATATTACTTCACAGAATGAACACATCAAGAACTGGCTCCTCATCTCTGTTACATTACCTGTCAGTAGGTCAGTGGTAGTCCTGAAAGATCCTAAATGTCACACAGAAGTGTAGCTTGCTCAACCAACATCCTGTGTCAGTCCCAGTAACCCCCACCCACTCAGCTAAGGACTTCTGCAAAGTAGACAATACACAATCCACCCAACCTCAACCCTCCCATGCTCTAAAAGTGAAGAGAGAAAAAAAAGACTGTTCCTTTTTCTGCAACACCAATCAGGTGGCCAGATACAGGGCACCTCCCTCCTCTCTTCTGCTTCAGCCATTCAGGCCATGTTTCAGTGCCTTGCCCTCAGCCATCCTTCCTACTATTACAGTAATCAAAAAAGTAAAATAAAACCTTTTCTCTTTTAAGCTGTAGCAAACTTTTGCTACAGCTTATACCTTGCACAGAGTGCTAGGGTGCACAGGTTTTACGTTAAAAAAATATCTTTCAAACTGTAGCAAATTGCTTGCTACAAATGTAGCAAGCAAGTTGCTACAGTTTATATTCTGCACTGAGTGCTACAGCATTCAGTTTTAGTTAAAAAAAAAGCTTTTTTTAAATGTAAACTGTAGCAAACTGCTTGCTACAATGTAGCAAACAGTTGCTGCAGTTTAGACCACACATGGAGCACTACAATGCTCATGTCTGACTGGGCACAAATGCAATACTGGCTTTTAAAAGCTTGTACTAAGAGCAACTGGGATGATGGCTGGTTGATCAGCTCACACCCTCTAACACTTTGTGACCAGGATAGTTGCCCCACCTTATCTTTGTTACTGATGTCATACACCATTAAAGCAGAACTTTCAAGCACTTGTTCATTAATTTACTGCCTGTCAGAGCAGAGCTGAAGAAGTACTCGCTTCATTTGGCTGTAATAAATAGTATTAATGTCAACACGCTACCACCAGTGGTTAAACTAATGAAAATAAATAATACAAGCAATAAACTCTAGCTTTATATCACAACAGAAATATAAAAGTTGAAAGAAATAGAACCTTTTGAAGAAATAAGTAAAAAATAAATAATAATTCTGAAAAACTGACAAAATGAATAAGAAGCAGTAGAAATGGTGTCATTCAGGCAAGAAACTTCAAGCAATGAATGAGTGATAGTTTGAAAATATAGCAACAACCTGACAAAATAAGGCACAACCCAAGAAAATGATGCAGAAATTAAATACTTTAGATGAACCAATCACTTACCTTTCAAATTCTGAAGTACAGCTAACAAGCTTCATCAATGATTTTTTTTCTTTACTTTTTGCCACTGCACCTGTGGACTATCAAACCACCTTAATAGAATTTGCCTCCTTCCTCTGAAGGATTGCTACAGCTTGTAACAGGTTCTGCACCACTCCTCCATTGAGTATTCATGCCCAAACTCTTTGCCACTTCTGACAAGCACATCAGCCTCTAGTAAAAATCTGGTCACCTGGGCCATAGTCAAGTCTATGCTACTTGGTTGTCAAAATATTTAGAAATTCATGATATTAATAAATGTAATATAGAACAACAATTAAATATCTGTTTACCTGCATTAGACAGACCTAAGACCTTGGTCCCCATAAGGCATAAATACAGAATAAGTCTGTTTGGTGAACCCCCCCAGTATTAATGGACTATACAATACCAAAACAAGTACAAATTGGAAATTGACACCCATGCTAAGGATAACCACAAAATTTCTTCAGCTATGTCTGGAAGCATCAGAAATAATACCCAACAATGCTATGATTTAATAAATGTAACCACCAAACAAAACAACAACACTTCTTCCAAAACACTCTGAATGTAGAAAAAGTTGTTTATTTCAGTCCAAACAAAAAGTAAATCCATAATAACAACCCCAGAATAATGAACAAATGCTGAATTTGGTGAAAGCCCTATCTTCTTCAGTGAAATCTAAATCCTCAGTTTCAAAGTTTTCAAACTTCCTGCAGAGTGACATCATGAAAAGCATGTGAAAACTTACAGGAGCATACAAGTATTCATTTAGTCCAGGATAAAATACAGCCCCCAGATTTATTATCCAAAACTTCTCCTTTCATTTGGATGCACATTGAAATGCATCCTTTCAGCTGTTAGTGAACACTATTTTGTCAATTGCTGTAAACTTAAAGACAGCACTAGGATATTTTAAACAGTTTATATAAATCCTTGTTTATTTTCTTACATCTGATATGACTGAGGTGTTCTGATATCCTATTTTAAGCATCCTTGAAGTTTTTCCACATAAAAACGCAGCTGAACAATAACAAATAACAAGGTAAATTAGTCTTGTAGTAAAACACATCATTAGCTGTCCGAGTTCAAAATTCCTATCAATATTCATTGTTTCAAAGCACTTACTTTCATGCCCATGTACACATTTTGCATTTTCCACAACGGTAACAACCCCCAGGTACAGCCCTTGTTAAATTAATCTGCAATAAAGTTGTTTTCTACCACTTCCCCCTTTTTGTCCCCCCCCCCAAAGCTTGTTCAATTGTCCTACATCTCGTGAAAGGAAACTTGTATCAAGGGGTAGTATTTGTTCCAAGTTATTATTTAGAGTAGAATAGACCAATCTCTATGAATAATATTCAAAAATGTCTTAATATTTTCTGCAAATGTAGTTGCAAAAAATATTTCCCAACCTTTCCCCTTCTTATTAGATTTTTTTGTACAGTAAAAAGGTACTCCTGTTATTATTATTAGCCATCCTTTTTGCATCCCTAATACAGATTATGGTATAGCTTTTAGCTCTGAATCTCATTTCTAAGACCTTGGAACACCTACATTTTCAATGCAATGGATGGCAACTATTAACATTTAATAGGGAATTCCTAGAGAATGGCTGTCTATAAAGATTAGAACCAAGTGTATGGTCCTTACGCCTATTAATCAAACCATCAAAAAAAATAAATATTTGTTTCATGGAACTCTAAACTAAAATGTAACCCCCACAAGTTTTCATGTAAGCACTATACAAATTTCAACAGCTCTTTTACAGTAGAAGCCCGGTTGAACCAGCAGTCATCTAAAAGTGTCACCATATATCCATGACATAAAAATAAAAATTATGAGTTTGATAAAAATCTTAACTTCCTCACAAGCCCATAAAAATGTATTTATATATATATATATATATATATATATATATATATATATATATATATATATATATCTGTGTGTGTGTGTGTGTGTGTGTGTGTGTGTGTGTGTGTGTGTATGTGTGTATTCATGGGTGCAAATGATCCCCTCATTACTGCACCATTCAACCACCAATAGCACCCATGTTAAAAGTAAAAAAATATTTTTAGTTAGGATATTTTCAGTCAAATGAGGAAGGTGTTAAAGCCAGATGGACAAAGCTCAGTCCTGTTTAGCCAATATTCCTGGGCCGTTAATGCTGCCCACTGAGGAATACTGGTATATAAGGTAGTAATTCGCATCAGCCAAACTCGTCTAAAATCATCTATGAGCTGTAAGAATTGTGCAGAGTCATGTACACAAGCCCTGATAAACTTCAATAGGGAATTTAAACAGTAAGTCAAAAATGTAGAGAAGGGCTACATCAAAGGCCTTGTCTCAGAAACAATACGCCTACCTGATGGGTATTGTGAATCCTTGTGAACCTTAAGCAATACATAGAAATATTGTGATTTTTGGGCAGAAACCTTCAATTCCTGGGTTACTATCTTATCTCTAAAATCCTCTTCTATGGCTAATTCTAAAAAGGTATCTATCTCTCTTTTAAAATTATTAGTGGGGTCTATTACCATTTTATTATACAAATCTCCAATCTGTAAGCTGTCTCAGTGCTTCATTTTTGTAATCCAAACTATTCCACAGAACTATACTTCCCACTTATCTGCACGAGTAATAACTATGCTTTTATTTTTAGTTAAAGTTTTTAAAATCATATACTCATCCCTTGAGGACATAGCCAGCATCTTAGTGGACAAATTCATGTCAAACTTTACTCCCCTATATCTGCTTATTTATACTAACTACATAAGTATGCCTGTGGCACCCCACCAACCACCTCTGATCAAGTCCTAACTGTTCTCTCCAAGGCTAAGAAGTTCAGATAATGTGCAAAACCATTTTCTTGTCAGCACCAAACATTGTCTGGCTGATTTGTTATTAAATCTATTCAGTCTCAGCCTCTCAAATGGATTTGTGCAGAAGGTATGGGGAGCTGTTGTAGTCATCCCTCTCCACAATCTGGGACTGACTACTGAGCTGGAAAACTGTAGACCAATATGTAAGGCAATGGAACACATCATTATGCAACTTATTAACAAAGACATAATCAGTCTTCAAATGCTGGATCCAAACCAGTTTGGGTTTGCAGATCCTGTCTCCTAAACCTGGTGAACTTTTTGTATAAGTCACTGAGCCATTGGTCTCAGGCAGATCACTTCACACTGTGTACCATTACATATTCTAGCAATGTTGATAAGCTAATCAAGCTAAATGTAAACCCAATGGAACACACTGGATAACAAACTGTCTCATTAATGGATCCCAGTATTATTGGTGGTGGAGGCACACTGTCAACCAAAAGAGAAGTTTTCCCATTGTGTACACCATGGATCTGAAGTGGATCTGAAGCTTTTGCTGACTTTAGAGAGGGGATCTTTGCCTAGACTGCAAAACCTTAAATGATCCAGTGCTATTGAACCACCTTCTGATAACACCCTAAACACCTGCATAAGAGATCTGAATTTCCACTATAATATAAATAGGAACTTCTAGCATGATATATTTATATCACAGATAATACCTCTATTTTTTGAATAGACCTGGATATGAAGTATCATAATTCACTGACACATTTTAAGTGCAGCCTGGATGACTTGATGGGCAATTGTAAGTACACCACCAGTCTGGCCCAAAAGCCCTAATGGAATGGGGGATGTAAACATGTCCAAAGTAATTTATTCTGTTTGTGGACTGGTATAAATTTATGTCTTTGCAAATTCAATGGGGGATCATGTGACTAGGATACAAATGGCCCACTGGACAACAGCCAAGTATTAAACTATAAACTGTGAATAAAAGTGATGTGCATACTGTACAGATTGTTTCTTCACCAGGAACAGACAAAGCAGTGTTATAATTTTAAAAATCACTGGACTGAAAGATTAAGTATAAATGGCAGAAGTATTACTGGGGCTGAATGTAACATCCTAAATGAGAGTAATTTGGAGACACCATAGTACAGTCTCAGTCTATGGTACTGCTTTATTTTGGGCAAAAAAACCCTATCATCATTGGGTCAAAAATAACTGAGTTGTGTTCATAAAAGCAATACTACAATATTTTATTTCAGATTTTTTCACTACAGCAACCAATATTTGGGAATAATGGCTTGTGAGCAACTGGGCATGATTAAGTGAATACACAGAGTGAAGTTAAAAGTTGCAGTGCATAAGAGGGCAATGTGCACTCAAGACAAGCATTCACGTTCTTAGGCAATAAATGAGTTGCAGAGCCACAAAAACAATCACTTGTATGTTCATGAAGTAGCCATTTAACACTTTCATAGAGGTAGTGATTTATAGATTCTTGATGGGAGAGACCTTGGGACACAGGTGGACAGTAGTCTCTCCTTTGATAATCACATTGCCACAGTAGTCAGGAAATCCTTCTGTGTGGCACACCCCATCACAAAAGGTTTCTCATCCAGGAAAAAAAGAGTTCATTGTTCCCCTCTACTCGTCACTCATTAGACCTATTATAGAGTACAATGCCCCTTTTGGTATGTACCTCACAAGACATCTACAACAACTGGAAAGGCCACAGAAATACCTTACAAAGAGGATTACTGGCCTCAAAGAGATGCCCTATGCAGACTGTCTCAAAAAACTGCAGCTTTACTCCACTGCATATCGCCTACTCAGAGGCGATCTCTGCCTAACACACAAAGCTATGTCAAACCCAGAGCTTTTAGATATGCTCCACTGAAAGAAATCCCAATCCCTATGAGCTACACGCTCTAGGGACCTAAACCTCATCACCACAATAAACAGAACATGCTGGAGAGATAGATTCCCGTCCCAGAGACTTCCCATACTCTGGAACAAACTACCTGTCTTTATCCAACAAAGCTCCTCATTAGCACTCTTCAAGAAAAATCTTGATGATTGGATGGGAGATAGGAAATTCACCCCGGGATCACTTCTGTGGCTCTGCTCGACAGTGGCAAAGGAAAATAATTTTCTTGGGTGGCGAAAGCCAGGGTACCTTTGGCTAGGCTTATATAGGCCCTAGGGCCAATAGCCTAGTACCTAACCATGAACCTATGAACCTATAATGAGTTGGGCAATTTACATAATTCTATAGTAACAGTCTGTTAAGCCAAAGAAGCAGAAAACAATGACAATGTCATTGAAAAACCTAATGTAAAAAAATGCAAACTCTGGTGATTCATCTGTTATTTTTGGACAGTATGCTGATTCATTCAAAAGGCTTGGCACATTCTACAAAAATGTGTTCAATGTATCGATCCAGGCATTGCCATTAAAATGTTGAAAAGTATGGCTTGGTTTGGTCAGGATAGTCAGTTGAATAGAAAAACAAATTCTACTTTCTATTCAAGTGTATTGTACATTTCATGATAACATTCATATTTCACAAGGTGGGAGTTCATAAAGGTGCTGCAATATGTATATCTTTGTGTACACATCATGGTAACCTTTTGGAATATAGAAACAGCTGTAACATGGTACATCACAATGCTCTTGCATGAAGATATGCATCACCATGTAGAGCTGGCTCTGCAGTGCTGCTGTATGATAATGAGATAGTCCAGGTGAGAGGCAAATGCTAATTAGCCATGTGTCTGGTCTGCTGGAACTGCCACAGGAAGGCATCTGCATGCTGAGCAATTCAGGAAACTATTTGGACATAGAGTTCAACACAACTGGCCCCCATCACATTGCAGTAACATAGAGGCCATGTTTATCTACTGAATAGTAAAGCGGTACCGGGATCGGGATATGGGGAGACACAATAGCCACCAGTGATGATACAATTGGGCCTTAACAGCACCAACAGCAGTACAGGGATCAGGGGGTAGGGGGAAACACTAGTCACTAGGGACTGAGGGTGGAGGGAAACACTAGCCACCAGGTAGTGCTGTAATCTCTTGTGCCATAATGGCACTTAGACTAGTTTTGGGATTGGGGACAACACATGGACAGATACAGGGACTGTGGTGTGTGTGTGTGTGTGTGTGTGTGTGTGTGTGTGTGTGTGTGTGTGTGTGTGTGTGTGTGTGTGTGTGTGTATGTGTATGCATGGGAGAGTAACTGGGGTTTTAAATGACAAACAGAGAGGTGAAAAATATGGCAACAGAACTACAAACTATAATTTATTAGAAAATAAAGTAAGCGGTTTCACGTCCTGTAATGACGCTTCATCAGACTTAACACAACTGAACATAATACGCATATATATATATATATATATATATATATATATATATATATATATATTTATATTGTTGATGACTTCTCTTATCATTAATTAATCAATCAAAAATACAAATGACTAATACATCAGAGAGAAATGTCATTCACTACAAGTTAACAGCTAAAAACCATAAAGCATTGAACAACTTTAAAATGAGAACATAAAAATATACATATGACTTATTCTAAATATATAAAAATATATATGAAAAACATAATAGGATCATCAAAAAAGCAAACACTAAAAAACTTTTCAATAACCCTAATCCAATAGATAACAGCATATAGCTATTCGTGGTAAAACAATCAGTCCGGTACATGTTGTAAAATATAATATAAAAAACAAGTAAAATGTGAGGAAGAAAGTGAAGAAGACTGCAGACTGCAATTATGCCAGAGTCGTCATTTTTTTCCAGGTTTCTGTTGCCAATAAAGGATCATCCATTAGCACAATGGCCGTAGAACAGAGGCAGAAACAGGAGGAAAACCTTGGAGAAGAATGTGGAACCAAAGGCTCATTTGAAAAAGATGTGGCATCAGCTGAATCACAGTTGTAAATATTTCTACTTATATGCTGAATGATGCTGAGAAATCTTTGCTACAGAGAGGTCTGTCTTTTATACCTTCATTTCAGACTGATGTACACTTAACTGTCATTAAAATGTTCAGTAGGAATGTTATGTTAAAATTGATGTTTGGTGAAGGTAGGGGCACTGGTTTTGGTTTAAAAAAAACAACTACTTTTTCTGCTGTGTTACATCCGCTATTGGACACTTTTGAGAAAGCGTGCAAGAGAGATTTTTTGAATTCATTACTTGTACAGAGAAAGAATAAACATTTTTATAATTTAAGTTTTATTAAACCTACAGAAAAATGCTGATATTATTATCAGGCCTGCCGATAAAGGCGCAGCTATAATTGTTATATATATCGGTAAATACAATAGCAAGATGTATGGTGTGCTTAGTGATAAACAAACATACATTGAATTGAACTGCCATCAGTTGAATAATGTCATAAAAATTGTTCATTCTCATCTATATGATATGCTTATGACAGGTACTATTGGACAAGAATTTTATAGATACTTTTTAGTGGAAACACCCCTGATTCCAATTATTAGAGGCCTCCTAAAGATACATAAAGATCAATGGGACCCTCCATTGAGACCAATTGTTTCTAGCAAAGGGTGGCTAATGGAACCATTATCTATATTCGTGGAAAAGCAGCTACATGCCATTGTTGAGAACACGACTACTGTTATTAGGGACACTGAACATTTTTTGAAAACTTTGTCCGAACATGTGTTCTCTGAACAGTACACCCCTGATGTTCTTTTAGTCATGTTGGATATGGTTTTGCTCTTAAATGTGATACCCAGTAAGGGTGGGGTGGATTTCATAAGGCAGCTTTTGGTTTGTAATAATGTATCTAAAGATAAAGTATTGCTATAGCATATGTTGTTGGATATCATCTTGAATGTTTTTTCTTTTGATGAGAAGTATTTCCTACAAAAGAAGAGAGTGGCCATGGGTACTCCATGTGCCAACTCATATGCCAATATTGTTATGGTGTATTGTGAAACTTCCTTCATCTTAAATAATAATAGATATTCTGGATGTATTTCATATTACAAAACATTTGTCGATGATATCTTTATTGTTTGGAGTGCTTCTGAATTTGAATTAGAGAATTTTCTTGGATACATTAATTCTACCACAGGTTTTTTAAGATTTACAGGCAAATGGTCCAGGGATGGGATAGATTTTTTAGATGTTTTTGTTTCCAAGTGTAATGGTACTTTACATACTGAATTGTTTAGGAAAGCCTGTAGAAATAATGTCTTATTACATCGTCAGAGCATGCATTCTCGCCATGTCTATAAGAATGTTGTTCAAGGACAGGGACTAAGGACATCAAGACTAGTTCCAATACCTATGATATGAATGCTCTTGTGAGCTTGGAGAAAGAGTTTCTGGATAGAGGCTATAAAAAGTGAATGTTTCTCTTTGAGGGATGATGGGTTTATAGATAGATCAGGTAGGGGTAGACCGTTCTTTATAGATAATAGAGGGCATATAGCAGAACCAGCTAATATCAAGTCAGACCACATGAGCACAGAAAGTACTTACCATTTATTTGGCATTTGTTTTTCACTAGAAATCAGGGTTCAGAAGAGTCTATTGATGCCTCTGTGACTGAAGTTGAGGCATAGAAGCAAAGGATGTTAACTGGATGAGCTGCACAAATCAAGAATTATCTGTAATATTAAAAATAAAAATAAAAAAAGAAATAATCTTCTGTCAGAGTTCAATTTAACTTGTGATAAAGAAGAGAATGTATATAAATCTGCAGAACTAAGTATAATACAAATGGAGAAGTTTGCTGTGAAGTTGAGTGTTTAAATAATTAACATTAATCTAAAATCTGCTGATACTACACAGAACAGTTCATATGGCAGCAAAGGAATCCACAGCAGTACTTACAGGCATAAGGAAATAGCTAAAATGAAAAGTGATCAGCTGAGAAAGTGACATTTTATTCAAGATGTAGTTGTCAGCATAATAAAAACTCATGCGGAGTCCTCAACAGAGAATGCTGGAATGTATACTGCCAAACCAATTTTCTTACGTCTCTAAATCTAGACAAAATGAAAACAGGCAGAAAAAAAATTTTTCAAGTGACTAATGTAAATAAAACTGCTGACTCTTCGGTCACTGATCCAAATCAGCCTATGTCTGACTGAATCAATTTTCTTGCTCCATTAGATTAATTTGTAAATATAGCTGGTATGGGTGCAGAAACTGTACAATATTCTTTGCTGGTCACAGAAATTCAACAATGGAGTTGGGACATGGCCAAGATGTCTACAAGGTAGCAACATTTTCTACTAGCTCTGTCTTTCAAATTCATTCCTGACAGGAATTTTAATTCCTATTTATCCTAAAATTGGATTTTTTATCCTAAACAAATTTTTAAACAATATATTAGGATAATTTAAAAAAAATTGCTTAAATATTAAATTTTCATGTCAAAAAATCTACTAGAAATCTTCAGTAGCAGAACAACATGAGCTATAACAAATCTTCTCAACAAGAATCTTAATTTAAAAAAGAACTTCAGTCATTAATATCTAACATACAAGAACTCTCTTCAAAACTAGACAAAATGGATATAAAAATAGATAATTTTAAGGAGAAATGTATGCAGCAAATGGATAATTTACATGAAGACCTCACTCAACAGAAGAAACAGATATCAGGTATAGAAAATGCTATGAATGACATTGATACCAGAACAAAGGAGAATGAGCATAATGTTGAATTTCTATTGAAACAAAATACTTTTCTTCAATTAAAAGTAGATGATCTTGAGAATAGATCTTGAAGAAGTAATATAAGAATATTTGGCTTGCCTGAAGGTATTGAAGGATCAGATATGGTGAAATTTCTATCTTTACTTGGTTGCCTCAAATTTTGGAACTACCAGATGCTCTCTCATATAGTGTCAAAAGGGTGCATAGATCCTTGGCAATGTCTAAAAATAATAAGTCCAATTTTACTAGATCTGTAATTATGAAATTTCTTTCTTCACATGACAAAGAACTGGTATTAAAAACAGCTTTGGCAAAATCAACAGTCAAAATAAAAGACAAAATCATTAGATTTGATAATAATTATTCCCCGGCTGTAATCTCTAAAAGAAAATAATTTTTACCTTTACTCAAAGAACTTAAGAAACATCAAATTAAAGCTAGCCTTTTATTTCCAGCAAAACTAAAAATCTTTTTTTCAAGATGGTCAAAAAATCTTTGAAGACTTGGATACTGCAATTTTATTTATTAAAAACAATAAAATAGTAGAAAGAATTGAAGATATGGAATGGGCTTCCACTAGTCTCAAAAGAAATGCTGAGAGCAACACTTGGAAAACATTTGATTCTAAAAAGAAGCTAAAGAAATTACTTATACACATAAGGCCATTTAAACTTTTTGGCTTTGAGATACTTAACTTTGGATGATAATCTTTTTGAATATAAGTTTCTAGTTACAATGATCCTATAAATCGAGGAAATGAATCTTGATTTACAGGCGAGCTATTTAATTTTGTTTATTGTAACGTGTTGTTGTTTTTTTTTTCTCTTTGCCTTTTAATGATATCTTGCTCATAAAAAATGGTTGTGGTAATGTAACGTATTTCATTTAACTTATTGGTTTTGTACTAATAGTCTATAGTATACATCTAGTGTTTTGTTTATTCTGATGATTTGGTCATATTATTCTGTCTGATGCCTATAGAGGGGTTGCCTCTGCAGGTGTTATCTTTGTTTGAAGCCATACCACTTCGTGGATGCCATGTAGTGCTGGTTAGATATGCTCCAATGCTTGATGTGTGTTGAAAGGGGGTAAGGCAGCATCGTGGAGAGTGGCTGTATGTGTTTTTTTTTTTTTGCTGGTGAATTGGTGTTGTTGGTCTGGGAATGGTTATGTACTTTTTGGACATGTTTGCAGTGCTGTATGTCAGTCGGGTGTTGTTTGCTTCTCTGGTTGATGTGTTGGTTGCCTGCCTGTATGCAGATGGTGAAGTGTTCTTTGGGTTCAGTAGATAGGGTGGTGTGAAAGGTAGTGTTTCGGGAGTATGTTGGTATTGATTTCTTGTGTTTATGCTTGGTAGGACAGCCATTTGCTAGCTAGGATTTCTTTGCATTTATTGTTTTAATGAAGTTGGGAAAAGCTGGGATGGTGACTAATGTGGTGGCTGGTTCTGTTGGTGATAGTTGTGTGCTTTGACTATTTTCATGTGAATGGCTTGCTCATGGTGCTGAGCTCTCGAGCAGTAGTTGTTTTAAAAAAAAAAAAATGAGAGAGAAAATCCTTTGAAAAGCATTACCATTGGTTTCCCGCTTCACATAAAAAAATAGTCATTTGGATTGAGCTCGAGAGGTTCAGTTGTGTTACAAATGACTCTGCCAGATGATGAGAAGTTTGCTCACATAAATAAATGTCCAGCTTTGACATTTGACCTTGGACTCTGTCTATTCACGTAGACGTGGAACTTTGAGACGCTGGCAAGAGATGGGTGAAACAGCTGATTCCCTAATTCGAGACAGTAACAAGATACTTCATTTCTTGAATACTTTCTGTTCCTGTCATTCTCTTTGCCACTAGGTATATTCTGTTTATGTCATTTACAAAAAGACATTGTGAATATAATTCATGAATGATCATTAAGAATTTAATAAATAATAACTAGATGTTTTCAAGAACATGTTTTTGACATTTAGGATCCTGTATGTTTGCAATAGCAGTAAAATGCATAAAATATGACTTAGTTGGCCTCAGTTCGATTAGAAGCACAGACACAAGAAGACACGGGTAAGGGATGTAGAAGTAGTTGGCTGGTATGGGCTCATTTATCCTGGGGATGTGAAGAATGGTAGTGTCAATTAGTTGGTTACCACCATACAAGTGATGGCTTGCATGACACTGGAAAGGACAGGATGAAGAATGTGCTCATGTTATCCCTAGCTGGTGATGATAGCTCTTTTTAACTTATGTGAAAGAGAATCCATATGCATTTGAAGGGTGTAGAATGTTCCTAACTGTGAGATGCTTGTGTCAACCATCAGGAAAGGAGGATAGGGCCTTATCAGAAATGCTATCATTGACTGGTCGCTAGTAGAGGGCACAAAATACTGCCATGGATGCTTAAATGACAGCTCTGCTGGTAAGCTGTCATATCTGTGCAGGGGATATCCAATATGGGGGAATAAATGGGTTCAAGACCAGTAGAAGGAAGGCTGATGGTTGGGAATCATGGAGATAAAAAGTATACAGCAAAAACACATTTTCACAATTTGTGTGACCTTTAACTTTCCATTAACTTTTTGGTTTACAGTTAACTTGTTGTCACTCTTCAAACAAACAAACCAAGTTCCCCTCCATTTACTGCTAGAACAGGAATTGAAGTACAATCACTGCTTGTTTAGGCTGTAAATTGTTTCCTCTTTCTAATCATTTAAGTCTTTAGTAATTCTCATCACAAATTAAGAAACATTTGGATACAATTAAATGGTAGTTTTCTTACTACAGTGCTTATAGACTATTACATATCATTTTGGCATGCATTTCTGTGTTTCTTATGTATTAAGTCAGAGCATTTTAAATGAGTTAAATGACCTATGCATCTGTTAGCAGGTCTTACTTCAGTGCTTTATCTCTGATGTTATGTATCGAAGAAGAAAACACTAAGTGATCCTACATTCTCTTTAACCACACTTATTTACCTGAAATCTGCAGTCTTGTGCAAGTGCAAGTCATACTGTTTCCCAACTAACTTTATGGATGTTCATTAATGCCACATAACTAAATTATAAGTTTAATATACCACAAGAAAAAGGAAAAACAACTCTTCTAGATATCTTTTTTGGTAGTTATGACATTGCAAAGAAATTACACCCAAAGCAGCTTTTAGTCAACACAGTTTGTTCTTTTCTCCTCTACTGACCAATCATAGATTTACATAGGATCATAGGAGGTTACTAAGCTAATAGCCCTGGCGTCCTTATAAGTCTGGTCATGTTTCACTCTTATTTCTTATTAAATATAGAGATACAGACTATATTTTCATGCAGAAAAAGATTAACATTGACTGCGCCTACCTAACTGGACACAGGTGAAACTCACAGGCTAAATTTGCTGTTTCTCATCCAATTGTCCAAAGTTATGCATCTATCGAGTCATTGGGAAGTTCTTTTTGACTTGAATTGGGAATTTGTCCCTGAGGAATGGCGACATTCATGAGACACAAATGTCTCTCCGGGAAATTCTGTTGAGGACGCAGGCTGAGTTGGGGTCCCTAAAGTGAGTTAATTTTGTCCCATATGACTTATAGATATGCAGCATTTTCATTAAGACAGGATCAGAGATTGCTCTGTTGGTAAGGCACATGTTGCCGCTAAATAGTTTATACTACAAAGAGTACTGTGACAGTAATTTCAGTTTGTTCATGTATGCCATGTACCTGAATTTTCATATTGCGAGATCTTAGTGGTCTCCTCATTTGCTGCAGATGTCTGGTAAGGTACATATCTATGTGAGCATTGTACTCTATTATTGGCATGATGAGAGATGAGTATAGGGGGGTTATAATTTTTTTCACTTCAGAAGCAATGCCATTACTTATGAGATGTGTAATGTGAAAGGTTTTCCTTGCCACTCTGGACACAAAATGATCAAAATAATATTATTTTGACTTTATTTTATATGCAACGTTTAATTTACAGCATGGCTTATGAATATATATAAATGTACGGAGGTTGACCATTAGAATATGAACTTCAGTTATGTTGCTCCAATTGTTTCCTTTAGATGTTTCACATATTTGATCTTGTTTTTTTGGTAGACGTTTTTCAGATTCATCGAATGACTACTAATAATGTGAGCAACAGGGATTTTATAATTTTCCTAACAACATGTTTAACTGCTGAATACCATGCTTTTTCATATCCATCTCTTGTTTTATCCTGTTAGTATAAAGTGTTCACATGAATTAATGTAAAAATGTTTAGTTACTACAAGATGCTGATATGTTGCAAGTACTCAGAAAATGTATAGAACATGATAATCTAGCTGGTTGTTCATGATTCATAGTTCAATTAAATTCACAAATGTTTTTTTTACACCTGCTTACTGCGATAGCACCATTTCACATATTAATAGTAGTATTGCTACAGTTTGTTATTTTTACCTGAAGATAACTTTATTTTTTAGACAGTATCTGGTTTAATGTTGCTACTAGATTAAGGGTTAATTTAGGTGATACTATGTCACCTAGATTGGGAGTTTTAAACTCCAGAAGGTGATGGATTGTAAATATTGTTTCACTAACCAGTTATGGTATTATTTGTTTGAAAGTTTTTTTGTTGTTCACCACTAATTTGAATAGTAAGTTCTTTTGAAGAGATCTGAAGATGATTATTTCTATTCCAACTGGGAAATCACATACTAAATTACTAGAAATTAATATAATATTAACACCTGATGGTCAATTTTCTGATTTATTTTGTTTAATCTTAAATGACAGCTATAAAAAGTATTTCCATTAACATTAATGTCTTAAATAATCCAGGTAAGAGAGGTAATTTATTTAGATACCTTAAACTTCATAAATCACAACTAATATTTTTACAAGAGACTCACCTTCTGTTGGAGGATTTATCTAAACTAAATAATAAATCTTATTCTGTTTTAGTGAGCAAGACTGCGGTGGTGGTGCTGCGGTAGCGTTGTTGCCTCATAGCAAGACATTGTCCCATTTGATTCTCAGCTAGAGCGTCTTCTGTGTGGAGGCATACGTGAATGTGGCGTGCCTTCGTTGAAGGTTGTGCATCAGGGCTGGTAACCCTGTATGTAAAAATCCACTACCAATCATTAGCAGACCGGAGTTCCGCTGTGGCGACCCCTAACCAGGAAAAAGCTGAAAAACACAAACATTCTGTTTTAGTGAGCTCTGAACATCTTCAAAAGAAGAGAGGAGTAGCCATCTTGTGGAATAGCTCACTACCATTACCCAAAATAATAGATAGCTATAAAGACAATAAAGGAGTGTTTTGTGCTATAACTTTGGAACTAAATAAAAAAATGTATACATTATTTAATATATATTGGATTCCAGGTATAGGTACTAACACGGTTAAACAACATTTAGATCAAAGTGTGCATGTTACAAAATGAAAATCAATAATAGCAGGGGACTTTAATTGTATATTAGATCATAAAGATTCTTCTAATAAATGTAAAAGGAAGATCTCATCATCAGCTAAGAAATTAAGAGATTTTATTGAAATATTTATTTTAAAAGATATTAATCATTTTATGACTCCAAATTCATTATTTTATACTTTTTATTCCCACAGACATAATACATATTCTAGAATTCATAGAGTTTTGGTTTCCAATGACCTATTAGAATTTCTAACTAATACAAAAGTAATAACATGCCCTATTTCTGACCATAATGCTATTATTTTTGATCTTGATATCAACAATATCTCTACTATTCAAATCAAAAGAATACCAGCTTGTATTACAAAGTTAAAAGAATTTAAAGAATTCATTATAATTGAAATTCAAATTTTTTTACAACTAAATAATTCAAATGACATATCAAAAATATATCTATGGGATGCTTTAAAAGCATAACTACACGGAAAAATTATGAGCTGGTATTATAATAAAAAGAAATTCTTGGATAAAGAACTTCGTGATATACAACATAAAATAGATAATCTAAAGCTCAATCAAAAAGTAGATACAGATACTATTGATAAACAAATGGAAATAAACTCTCTAAATAATAAATATATTGAAATATTAAACCATAAAACAAAAATAGTTGCAGAAAAATATAAATTAATTATTCAAATAACCCAAAATCTTTAAAGTTATTGGCTGATAAAACTAAAAGATTAAATAAAATTAATCATATCAAAGAAATATTCTCTCCTCAAAAAAAAAAAAAAAAAAGATGGTAACTAATCTTCACAACATTTTATCAGAATTTAGAAAATTTTTTTAACAATATCAACCAAAATTCTAACAAACACAATAGTTCCTAAAGAAGATATAAAAACTTTTGTTAGCAAATATACTAATAAAAGACTATCTACTGAACAGAAAGATATTATAGACAAATCTATTTCCTTTAAAGATATTCAAACACAAATTAACAAATTAAAACAAAATAAAGCCCCAGGAAATGATGGCATCATTCCAGAAATTTATAAAATATTACCTAATATGGCACTAAAATTACTTCATGAAGTCTTTAACCTCACACAAAACTTTATCAAAACCCCTCCTTCTTGGAAATACACTTTTATTTCTCTCATATTAAAACCTAACAAAGATCCAACCAAATGTTCCTCATATAGACCCATTTCTTTACTCAATGTAGATTACAAAATGTTCAAGTCCATTTATGCTGATAGATTAAAAACATTTTTACCTAATTTGATTGACGATGATCAAACAGGATTCATAGTAAATAGGAATTCATATGATAACATAAAAAGAACTTTAATTTTGATTGAATCAGTTAAACAATTAAATAAAAAATTTGACATTGATTAGTTTAGATATTAATAGTGCATTTGATTCTATTAACTGGAATTATTTATTTATCCTATTAGAAGAACTAAATTTTTCTAATAAATTTATAAATCTCACTACTCAGTTATATATAGATAGTCAAGCATACATTAAAATTGTCACAAGTATATCACAAAATATACCATTAGTTAAAGGCACTAAACAAGGATGTCCGTTGTCCCCTTGATTATTTACACTAATTATGGAACCATGGGCAAACCTAATAAGATGGGATAACAATATAACAGGTTATAATTTACATTCTACTTCATTATATAAAATATAATTGTTTGCTGATGACATTCTTCTCACTCTGGCTGATGAAAATACATCTATTTAAGCCCTCTTTAATAACATAAATCATTTTCAAAGGAAATCTGGTCTAACTTTTAATAATAATAAAACACAAATTCTCTTAATTGGCCCAAAACTATTTAATTTACATGACGATTATAAAAAATATCTAACACAATCCGATCAAATTCTTTATTTAGGCATTTCAGTAGCTAAAAATATTAAGGATATCATACAAATTAACTGTAACAATTGTCTTACAATAATTGAAAATTTAACAAATAATTGGAATAGAATACCTTTCTCTATGGATGAAAGACTCACTATTATTAAAATGATTTTTTTCCCTAAAATTCTTTACATTATTCAATCCATCTCTATACCTCCCCCATATTGGATAATTAAAAAATTAAATGCAATTTTTTTTTTAAATTTTTGTGGTTTCCAAATAAATCTAGAATTGCTTTATCTCGCCATATGAAAAGCTGGGATAATGGAGGTATAGCATTGCCTAATTTAGAATTGTATTCAATTTCATATATAGTAAAAGTGATTTCTCTCTTAATTGATACTAATTATCAAGCTAAATGGAAAAATTGTTTGAAATATTAATGTTGGGTACTATAAAAAATAACTCTCAAAAACTGTTGTTTATAAATAACCCATCAATTTGGGTCCTAAAAGATAAGCTTTCCACCTTTTGTTCCCTAAAATTTAAAGTAATTATTTAACTCTTTTGTTAAAATCTTTTAAAAATGTTATATTTAAATATAATGTTTATAAAGACTGGTTATTCCTTCTCTTTCCTATAGCCTACTTGTCAGGTATTCTTTTTACCTCTGATTCTAATAAAATGTGTATCTTTAAACAGAAAAACTTATTCTTTTGGTATCAATTGATGTCAAATAATGTTTTGAAATCAGTTAATTTACTAGATGTTGAATTCAGATTTGGGTCCCTTTATTGGTTGGAGTTACATGAAGGAAGGAATGTTATACAAAGTAGAATTGACTTAATGACCCCTTCAGTTAAGAAAGTTATACCAAACTTAATACATTACTTGATTTTATCTCTTCAGAATAATTCTCCTTCCACTAATAAACTCTCGCAAATATATAAAGCTATCAAATCAGATTTAGATGCCTACTCTGACAGTTACTAGAACTTTTTCTTTTCCATTAATAATTATTCTCCCACAAAGACAAATTCAATATTTAGAAATCATCTAGTATGACTACTTCCTCATTAAGATGGAGAATATTTTCCTGGAAGTATCTAAATAGATCCTTTATTACTCCTCACACATTGAGTAAAATTGGTAAAAAAGATATAAACTGTTGGAGATGTAATAATAAAGTAAATGCTGACTGGTCTCACATGTTCTATGATTGTAATGAATTGAAAAACTTTTGGGATGATATAAATGATTTTATGCAAGCTATTTTTACAGACAACTTTACTTTAATTAAATCCTTAATATTAGTTAATACTTCAGTTCCAGCTTCTATTAAGGTATCTTATTGCCCTTTGATTTGGTCTATGCTAGCCATAGCAAGAAAAATTATCACTAGAAATTGGAAATCTAATTCCTCTCCATCTTTACAAGAATTTAAAAATCTTGTTAATGAAGTCTCTTGTTTGGAAAAACTAACCATAATAGAATTTCTAAAAATACTTCTCTTCACAGTTGGAATAAAATATATGATTTTTTTACAAAATTAGTTCTATATTATAGTATGTATCATTTACATATTTATAAATTATTTTAAATGTATTGATCTATGGTGAACATGTATATAGTTATATATTGTTTATTGTTATGTTATTACTTCATGTAAAATTAATTGTATTTTCTTTGTTTTTTAAAAAAAAGAAAAAAAGAGTTAATTTCATTTAACTTTATTGTATATTAAATTTCTCAAATAAAAATTTTTGAAAAAAAAAAGAAATTCAACAATGTTCTCATTAAAAAATCACTGGACTAAGACGCCATTAATTTAATATGATATGGGAGCAGAATGTACTATCATACATGAGGATTCATTTAGAGTACTGTGCTTGAAAATCTCATTGACAGAATCAAAAAGTTCACTACTAACTTATTCTGGTCACAAAATGCAACTAATGGGACAAAATGTGTTGCATTGTGTATAGAAATTAAGAATGAAATTTACATTTGTAAATTGTGTCAGTAGAAATACTTTGCAGATTAGCTTGCAAGCAGATTGACATCAAAATGTGAATTTAAAATATGCCAATACAGTAAACTAGAGATTACAATGCAGGATGATTCATTTAGTAAGTGGAAGAGACCATGATTTGAAGTAAACAGTTCACAAACTTGCAGATATTATGATCTATTTTTGTGAAACAGATGATTCACATATTCACAAAAGCAGTACATTTATAGATTTATGAGGCAAAAGATTTGCAGGCTAATGCAGTACAGTTTGTTGCCTTTAATAAACAAAGTGCCATTATGCAGAGATGTGGAAAGCAAAATGCAAACAACAGTACACTTTCTAATGCCCCATTTAATATGTTTGAACAGTATACTGACATTTACTGGTCATCACAATTTACCTGCAGTACTAAAAAGACATGGTACTACAAATGCTAAAATCCCACTGTTGTCAGGATAGTCAAACTGGATGAAAAAAGATCCATATACTAGTCCAGATATACCATAATTTTCATTACAAGATTCATGTCACAAGGAATGTTGTTTAGATTTGTCAAAGTATTGTGCTAAACTATCTATGTAAGAAAATGCTGGGAAGAATTCATGAAATACAAGTCTAGCTTTTCAAGTGTAAAGAAAGGATGCATGACATAATGGTTTGGCCTTGTATGACTCATTAAACAGAGTGTATTGTTAAAATCATGATGATGATGGTTAAAATCAGTCATGTCTGCAATTTGTTTCACAAAAGCAGTACTAATGACACTATGAAATCTTATGAAATATGCAGCAGGACACAGAATAAATGGCTGCTGAGATTTTCATTTCAACAACATTGTCAGCACATTGATGAAAGCACATTTTTATGTCATTACATCCCCGGCATTCTCAACTCTAATAAAGGTCCCCAGTTTTTCAGTCAAAAATTGTACACATTCTTACAGGTTGGACGTTTCAGCATTGTAGCTCTTCACCAAAGTACCTGCAGTCCAATGAGTGGGTTGAAAGAGTCCTACAAATTGGAAAAAAAAAAGATGAAAACACATTTTTCCAGCTCAATGCAGGATTGCTATCCAGTTTTGCTTCAGTGTAAATAAATACTCTGTTGCAATTTGCTGGACTGTCTCCTGTTCAGCTATTGATAGAAACAAGAATGAAGACAAATTTAGTGTCCTTATGTATATTGCATGAACTTGAGAAAATGTTTAATGAAAATAATCTTGGCAGAAAACTTTGCAAAATCAAAGGCAATATTGGGACAGAACCTAAACCATTGTCTACCTTGAAACCTGATGAGATTATAAGAAGTGATTCAGTTGGCTGATAGAGACTGATTCAGAGGTGTACTCTTCCTCTGAATGTAACATTGTTCCAGTCAGCAAGCCACATAAACTACTGGATAGGACTATAATACCTGAATATAGCATTACATCAGATGTGACATTATCTATTGATAGTAACTGTAAGGTATCCACATTTAGGACATACAAAACATCTAAATTAAATGTCTTTGTAATGTGTTGTGATAGCAAAGACTGCTTTATGTACTTGTTATCTAGTAAATTCTTCTATTGCATAAAAAATAATTGCATTGATTTGTTTTTGTAAGCATGTATGATGGTGGCACAATGCCAGGGCATTTCTATGGGCTAGGCTTGTAAAGGCTCCAGGCCATTAGCCTAGTACACACCTATGAACCTATGAACAGTTTCAGTGTACATCATGTGACATTCCTAGAATAGCATTTATTATCCTTGTATAAGCTTTAATATATTTATTTATCTTAAGGGGAGGGTTATGCCAGCAGTGCAGCAGCACTTTAAGAAGTATCTGTAAGACTAGTGTGCATGCAGAAGCAGGATTTCACATGGATTTGTTTTGCTTTTCAGTTGCTACCCTGTTAGTAAAGAGCATGAATATATCAGACTGTCTCCTTTGATGTCTACATCTTGCAGTAAGGTTTGAATTATTTTGCTACATATAACAAACCCCACATCACAAATATCTTGATGGCAGATATGCACCTATATGGGTCCCTGACAGAAGATTGTTGCGAATGTTGAAACACCAAACCCACATGACCGGAAACCCAGAAAGTCAAACATTATGGACTGTCATTGTGCAGGATAGCTGTACAGTGGAGATTAGGGTGTTACCTCATTCCCTACTGTACTGGGATCTCAGAGTTTGTATATATAATTATCAGGGGTGTGGGGAGTTGCAGGAGGGCTTGTGATTCTGGTATTGCTTTCTACTTTCTGGGTTTTCAGTGATGTGGGTTCAGTGTTTCAGCATTTGCTGTTGTAGACATTTGATCTTCTATCAGGGATCCACTTATGTATATGCGTTTTCTGTTCTTACATGTGTGGAGTGTCTCTCCCAGCACCTACACTGAAATCTGTTAAAATTATCCAGTTGGACTTTCCTGGTAAACAAATCTCAATAAATAAATAAGTAAGTAAGTAAGTAATTATATTGAATATTATTCAAAGTATCCTGACATCATAATATGTGATACATCATCAGATTCAGTCACTATACTTCTTCAAGCTATTTTTTACATCATCTTTACACCTTACGTCTGACAATGGTCCACAGTTTTCATTTAAGGTGCAACAGTTTTACAGTTTATATTAAATAACTTTATGCATGGGTAAGTGTGAGGGACTTTTCTTCATAAAAAAATATTCTACTAAAATAGTTTGGTTGTTTTTTGGAAAAGCTATTTTGTTCAAAATGGCATTTCAACTATTACTTGTAGAGTTCACTGTTAATTGTATGGCAATTCAGCTTGAATAAAATCTTCTGGAGACATATTGTAGCAAAACAAGTTTATTTACAAACATGGTAGCTGCATCTTGAGAATCAGAAAAGCAAATCTAATCATGGCAGACAAATGGCTAGCTTTATAGATGTAAAGCACAAGAACCAGAGCCCCACAGTGTAGGTGATTTATGTGCAGTGTTCTCTAGCACAGCTCATACTTTTTAGCTGACTTGTACATTATCCTATAAACTTTACAATCTTATCTATGTGACATCTCGGAGTTTGTCACCCTTCTGCAAACTTCCTCTATCTCTGACCACATATTTTTCATGCTCTCTTGTCGGGTAAATGCCCTTAATGTCTGCAAGTACTCTATTCAACAGATGTAGTCATAATGCAAGGTCTAATAAAACAGTAGTCTAGTTTGTATAACAAGGTCCTTATTCATCAGCAGTTTGACAGTGCCCCTGTTCACATCACAGTTAACAGTTGACATGGTTCTTTATCTCAAATTGCACTGTAGCATAATGACTGAAATAATTCCTTAGACCACAATCATATTTTTCTATTTAATCTTTCACAGAAGTGCTGTCTAAAATAATTCTCCTTTAAGAAATTCATCCACACACTTCTGTTTAAGCATTCTTCCTAACATTTACTAGAACCCTAATGGTCTACATAGCTTACCCAATTGCATTTGACTCACATCTACAGCCCATGTCTTCTTTGCCCAAAGCCCTCTTTTACTAGTTTACACTCTACCACACTGTCAAGTAGTTTATTCCACTACTGAACCACTAATCAAGCAGTTTGTTCCAGTACTGAACCAGGGTAAGACGCATCCCCTTTAAGATGTTGCTCATACTTTCTCCTTTTCATTGCCTTTTGTTTTAACTGAACCCCTTCAAATTTCTTAGTAACTACTTTATGTTCCCACATCATATCTACTCTTTCTCTCCTAGTTTTCAGTGAGTATTTACCCAGGACATAATGATGCTTTAGTTATAAACTGCTCCCTCAATACCCTTTAGCAGCTCTATTTGCTTGCTCTGTACTTTTCCATCATTTTAGTATTTCTCTTCCTCTTTTGATGGTCCTAACCCATTATACTTCTCCCTGTTCTGGTATCATCTATGAAAAGGTTGCCTTCCCTTCCATACCCACATCTATGCACAGGCATGGGCATTAAATTCCACTTTAGAATTCTACCAGGTGTCAGCTAGTGTTCCCTCTGGCTTTGCCCCAAAGCGTTGCTAGAGTGTTTGTTTAAGGAGCGACAGCTAACTAAAGTGCTTTAAAGTGTAAACAACAGTTATTTAAAATGTACTAGGGTAAGGTTCACCCCCTCTGTTGCACCACTGTTACTCTTTTTGTTGGAATGCTAAGTCATTCTTATTCTTTCTGAGGCTGCCCAAACACTGCACAGGATTAACTACTCTATTAATTTACCATTAGTTGGGCTCGTACTCTGTGGTAACAATCTAGACTGTAGCTTCTATTCTAATCTGTAATGCTGTACGAGTTGAAACTACCTGTCCCCACCCCTCAGTTCTAAAGTAGTCACAGACTTGGGTTAATGTAAATCTCACCCCTCCATCCCACAGGGGACTTACAATTGGTGTAATGTACTACTCGATACATCTATAATCTCAAATAATTTGTTGTTATCTGGAACTCCTCTCCCATCCCAGTAGTCCTGTATTTTGTTCTACTTTTATGCTATTCTTTGTTTTGTTTTACTAAATTAACATTTCTCTTATTACCCTTTTTAGCTCCCTAAGCTCCAGCCCAGTTGAAACCTACCAGTGTCTCCTTATGGCTGTTCAACCCTATCACATAGCGAGACTGGGTCCCATGACTTCTGCACTGACTACTCTATTCAAGTTGTTAAAGAATTCAAAAGTGGTCACAAAGTATGTTACTATTGTTAAATAGAATACCTCCTTGTTACTAACCTTACACTGAGTTGCACACCTCCAGGGGCACAGTCTAAAGCCCCCTAACCCAGAAACCCATTGCTATTTTTCTTTTCACCATAGTTAGAAAATCAAGCAGCAATCTTTTTTTCTGAGCTGTTCCTGCTATTTCAACCTTTCCTCCCTCTGGATAGTTCCTGCTATCTGCCCAAGTGAACAATTACTGCTTCTGCAATTTGAAACTCATACCATGCAATCAGTTCTACATGTCTGACATAGACTGCAGGCTCAGCAAGTACTGCTTTACTCAAGGGTAAACCCAATTAGCTGATTGTTTTTCTTGGACTCACACAAGCATGCCAAGGGATAGCTCACTCCCTTCACCCTCGCTCCACTCAGGCTCACTCCACTGCTCTACCTACACCCATTCCCACCCACCCCAAATCAATTACATTTATACATCACTAATCACACTTCGTTATTGCAACCTATCCAACCTCACCTCCAATCAAAATTCCCAGCCCTTAATTACTTAACCAACTTACTAACCACTTAACTAACTACATCTAACACTCCTATCCTTAAGTAGTCCCTACAACTTCCTACCATCACTGACTTACACACAATTCAAAATGTTAACACACCTTACCATATCCACCCTTCTTCTATTCCTCTTAACTAACATCACCTCCTATCAACATGTATGTCCAGGTCACTTCCACCATTTTAAAACTACCATGACCTACTCTCTCCAAAAAACATACAGCAATGTCACCATTTCTCCATCCTTAACTAGCATCTCAGTCATCGACAAGCACTACCTTATAATACTATTTGAGTCTAAAAAAACATCTATTTCCTTACAATACAATAAACGCATAATAAAATATCTCAATGCAATGCTCAACTTGACAAGTAAACAGACAGTGGAGATATACACCCCATCCCTGGCCTTACGTTTTGCCCTACGCACCCATTCACTAACCCTAACCAGCTGATTAATTCATCCTTACCATTCCACAAATGAGACTTATTTTTCTTAAATATAAACATTAGAAGTATCAAAAACAAAATACAAGCTCCATGCCACCATAGCCCACTACTCACCCAACATTATCCTACTAAGTGAAACATGGCTTAAAACCAACATTAATAGTGACGAGGTTGTACCTCCAGGTTATAACATACATAGGGTAGACAGGCTAAACAAAAAAGGAGGGGGCATAGCCTTTCTTTACAAAAATCATCTCATTCTTGAACATATTCAACCTTCCTCTCCTGACTTCAACAAAGCAGAAATCATACTATGTAAATTAAAAATCAGTACACATAAACATCTTAACATAATTGGCATGTATATTCCCCCTCGGGATAACAAATTCACACTAGAGCATATTCTCCACTGTCCTTCCACAACCTTACCACAAGAAACTATAATTATGGGTGACCCCAATATCAAGGATAGATAAACACACAAAAGGAGAATACATTCTTGATTGGACACTCACAAACAGGCCCACTTCCTCACTACAAGCAGGCTGCCTCCCAGACAGCCTAAGTGACCATCTCATTACCTTTCTTCTTAGAAGACAGACTCACCTAAATAACCATACTAGATACATCACTATTTGATTTAAAAATAATTTCTCTCCCCAAACCTTCATATTTACACTAAACTCCTGTAACTGGGAACCACTAAAACACCTCCCACTAGAAACAGCCACCAAATATTTCAAATTCACCTATCTAAATATCCTAGATGAATTAGCTCCAACAAGGACTATTAGGACTAAATCAAACTATGCAGCACGGCTATCCAATGAAACAAAATCCCTTCTTAGACAATGCAACAAAGCATGGCACTCTTGGCAACACAATAAATCCTCAGTAACAAAACTAGCCTACCAACAACTTATAAACCTAAGAAAAAAAAATAAACTTGACAAAATAAACTTTATCACAACTCACAATTTAGACACAAAAATAACCCCCAAAAGTTCTGCTCCACTATCAATAAAATCCTCCACCCTTGCAATACCGCCACCCCATCCCCCACAATCCCAGACAATCAATCTCCCATTGAAACCCTATTCAACAAATACTTTACAGAATCCATACTAGCTCTCACTAATAACTCCTCCAACTCTCCCCAGAGATGCCTAAACAGATCCTAAGCATCCTTATCAGCGACACCTTCTCCTTTCATCCAGTTCTAGTCAATGTTATCAAAAAACACCTACTTAAACTTAAACTTACCACCCTTGCTGCTGATAAACTTCCACAGAATTCCTAAACATAGCAGCAGAGGTCATTGCGTATACAGTCTGTATTCTAATAAACAGATCTATAACCAAACAACAAATCCCATCAATTTGGAAGATATCCCATATTATCCCCCTACATATAGGAGGAAGCTCAACTGTGCTATCCAACTTTAGACCCATTGCCATCCTGTCACCTCTCTCTAAAATACTTGAAAGATGCATTCATACTCAAATCATGTCCCATCTTCTCAGAAATAACCTCCTGCCCAAGTCACAGCATGGATTTCGCCCCTATCACAGCACCTCTACTGGTCTGCTGTCCTTTACTACCACTATTAACCAGTATAGGAATAATGGTCTCATTGTGTCCTATACCTTCCTTGACATCACCCAAACCATCAAAAGAGTAAATAAAAAACTTGGTAGTCTATACTGAAAAACAGTATCTAACAAAAAGTACTAAAGCTACCCTCACAACTTCTCATCTAGTTGCCACTCTTCTCTACACCTCACCCATTTTTACTAATCTAAATAAGGGTGAGCTGACAAAATTGGAAAGCTGCTACAATAAAATAGCCAAATTTGCCACCAGCCTCAACTTTAGAAAACACCACTGCTCAGCACTGAGACACCTGAACTGGCTCGAACTACCCAACCTACTTACTTATAACCAACTTGAAACACTGCGCATCCTAATACACCAACCTGAAAAAGTTGCTGCTCTACAGGCTCTAGTGCAATTGCAGCACTCGCCCTCTTCGCTCAACTAATAAAGCTCTGTTAACAATTTCCAAATTAATAACATGGCTGGCTAATCCCTCTATTTAGCTATTACAACTAGGCAATGGAATTCCCTTCCTCCAGATATATGATCAATTACTGATAAACACCTCTTTAAAAAAGGACTGGTCTCACCTGCTTAAATCTAAACTATGTAACTGTCCATTTCCCCTTAGCACTCTTCACCACTCCTCCCACCTCACAGCTCTAATGCTACTCAGAGAGGTTCTCAGCCTATTCTTCCTTTATACCTTAGCATTCCACTCAAACAGCTCCAAGAATATATGAAGAAATTTATATATTCTCAAAGTACTCTGCTGTTTGGTTCAGCCTTTAATGATGTGCAGCAATTTTCTCTGTCATTGTTTATTGACTATTGTGATACAATCTCTATGTCTAGTTATTTTCTAAATTACTGTTTATAACTGATATGATATAATAATCTGATGTAATAATACTATATAATCTGAATGTACTATGTAATACTTGCTTGTTATATATTTGTATTTGTTGAGGAGCTTTTCTCCCCGGGCCTCCGCTGAAAAAGGACCTGTGTCCAGTCAGACTTTCCCGGTAACCAAATGTTAGATAAATAAATAAATAAAAGCACACCCCTGTTCCTCTCAACTGTCCCTGATTTTACAGAATGTTCTTGCTGTTATCTTTTATACATACCCTTTCCCTCATAACTCCTGGACCATTGCAATCTGTGAATAATGTCAGACATTATCGTTTCATGCTTCTTATTATGTAAAAAGTACCATTGTAGACTAACTCCTCATTTAGTGTAGAGATGTATGGCTTTTGCTTGACAAGATACTTTCTATGTCACAGGTGCAAAGTTTGAAACTTCACCACTTTTTTATTTTCTAAGACTTAAGGTAATATTTTATGAGTATCCTTGGTATCTACCAATGGCACAGAGAGCTAACATTCTGCTAAACAGCTGAGCGTGGGTGTCAATGGCATAGGGTTTGAATTTTTGTACCGTTATGGCATGATATAAAGAGTTATTAGTGGTGTCTAGTATTTCCTGCTCCAATATTACAGGATTTATTCATTCGTCTATGGGGAATATGGAGGTGTGACAGCTCATTCCTGTTCATTTATACATACATGCATAGACACACATGCACACATAGCCTCCCCCAACCAATTATATTCACAGACACACTCACCCATTTATCTAAAGACACACACACACACACACACACACACACACACACACACACACACACACACACACACACACACACACACACTTTCCCTAATATTGCTTAACTAACCTACCTACTGTGACCACTCAGGCAGACAAAGACACAGAGTCAGACAGAGACACACACACACACACACACACACACACACACACACACACACACACACACACACACACACACACGCACACACACACACACACACACTTGAGGCCACTCATCCCACTGCATGCACTCACAAATTAGCCACACACACACACACACACACACACACACACACACACACACACACACACACACACACACACACACACACACACGCACACACCACACTAAACTCCCTTGCACCTATCTTTAATGCCCTCTTGCCAAATGAAACAATAGGTGAATGTAAGCTCTTGACCATGTTTTTGACCTCTAACTATTGCCCAATCTTTATACTTTCTCCATTATCAAAAATCTTAGAAAAATGAGTTCATACACAATTACTTAAACACCTCTCTGATAATGCTCTTCTTGCCCCCACCCAACATGGGTTTTGTCCAGGGCATAGGACTATCACTACCCAGTTCTCATTTTCTGATACTGTCAACAAAGCTGGTCACTCAACCTCAGTAATCTTATTGGATCTATCAAAGGCTTTCAACACAGTATCACACACTAAACTACTAAACCAACTATCAAAACTAGGATGCTCCCCCAAATCTCTCAACTGGTTTACCTCTTATCTAAACAACACGGAACAATCAGTAAGATGGCATAATGTACAATCTGATTATTAAGCAAATAACATAGAAGTCCCAAAAGGATCCATTCTAGGGCCACTACTATTTAATACCTTCATCAATGATCCTCACAAAGCTTCCCCACTAAGTAATCTCATCCAGTACGCTGATGATTCCACAATAATATCTACCTCCAATAATTTCTTGGACCTCCTTACAGTTACACAAAATGCTTTCACATTGATCAAATCTTGGCTAAATAATGCACAAATGGTGTTAAACCCCCAAAAAACTAAACATTTACTACTCTCTACAAAACCACCAGATATAGATTTCAAAATCTTTTCTAAAGATAGTACAGAAATTAAAATAGTGAAAACATCTAAATTGCTATGCACAACAATAGATGACAAACTCACTTTTGAACCACATATTCTTAGTGCAATAAAGAAAACAAGCTTTAAATTAGGCAAACTTTATCATCACAAACTCTACCTGGGAACCACACCAAAACAAAACTTCCCAGTACTAACTCATTCCTTTCCTTCTGTATGGCAGTGCCATCTTCATTAACCTTCACGCAACCCTTTGTAATAAACTATTTATTTTTATTTTATTTATTTGCAGTTTGTTTTCCAGGATAGTCCATTGGGCATCAAGGAGCCCGTTTTCAATGGCGTCCTGGGGAGAAAATCTCCAGCAAAATACAAATACATAGTACAGGAAAAGTATAAATCTTTAGTACACATTTCTAATAAACATTATAGTGATGATAAAGAACAAATCAAAGCAATTTTGAATCACAAGAATTGCATCAGATTTTTTTTTATTGTAGCATAAGGTAATTATACTACAATCCTGCCGTCATAAAATAGCCAAATTTGCCTCAGGAAAGCCTAACCGCTCACACCATTGCCCAGCTATTTCAGAACTGAATTGGCTAGAGTTTTCCCACCATCTCTATTATACCAACTATCTTTAACTCACAAACTAATTTTTAAACCCAACACTTGCCCAGCACTCAATTTCATCCTACAAACTTATACTCCTACAAGAACACTATGATCCTCATGCAAACAGCTGTAAACCATAGGCAAACCCAACAATAGATCTGGGCAATGTCTGTACTCCCATAGCATTGCTAAATTTTGGAATTCCTTACCTTCCCACATAACTCAAATTGACTGTATAAAAACCTTTAAATCAACAGTAAAATCACATTGCCTAAATGACCCCTCCTGCCCCTGCAAAACAAACAGGCCACCTTAAAGCTGTTCCTTAATTAATTCTTCTATGTGAAATGTCTAATAGCAGGATCTATAACTTCTGTCTTGTACACAGTTATTCAAATTTTTTCACTAAAGCACACTATAAATGGTACTGTTGCATATCTCTGCTTTTTACATATTTAACTTCTTTGCCTGTATATTGTGAGCCTAAATCTTTAATAATGTAAAGTCTGTACTGTACTGAATTGCATATCTCTGCTTTTATACATGTAACTTCATTTATACTTATGTTAAATTTGTATACTTTGTAATACTTTGTGGAGCTTTTCTCCCCGGGCCTCCACTGAAAATGGGTTTCTGACCCAGTGGACTTTCCTGGTCAACAAATGTCAATAAATAAATAAATAAACAAACAAAGAAATAATACAAATAAATAAATGTTCATTAACATGGCTGGCCAAAATAATTTGCACGGCTGAGTGATTGTGTAAATTATCACCAGTTCTTTCATCACCATTTGTACTAAAGGTCTTACACCAAAGGCATAATTATAGTTTTGGCTGAAGTGTTGTAAGTAATGGCTAAGATTTTAACCCAAGATTCAGTAAAACCAGCAGGTTATGGTTAGGAAATCTAATAAAAGCACTAATTTGATGTATTTTTTTCTGATACAGTTGTTTTACATTACATTATATTTTACATTAGGAAGGTTTGTGGCCTGCACTGTGGTGGCAGGACAGGTAGCTTACATCCTTCTAAGTTGGGAACTGCTGATTGAAGGCTCAGTGTCTGTTATTCTAAAAGTGTATTAGTTCTGGTTTAAGCACTTGGGCTTCAGGCCAGTTATTTTACATCAAGAAGGTTTGTGGTCTGCATTCTTGTGGGAGGAGAGGCTGGACTCTGCCCTTCTGAGCTGGGAATTTCTGGTTAAAGGCTTATAGTGCCTGCATATTTGAACTGTTTCTTACTGAAATTGGTACAGCTTGTTTGCTGTAGCATAGACTAGATCCAGGCCTGCTGAATCTAGCTTTGTTTGTATGCTTGTTGTTTGTTTGCTTGTTATTTCCCTGAAACACTAATTCCACCTAAAACGTGGCTTTTCAGCGCTTCTGTGGATCCCTAGTGATATCTGCATTGCTTACTGTACTTATTTCCTTGTTTCACTTGAAAGAAAGTTACTGTTTGTCATTTTTGCATTTAAGTTATCTGTAACACATTGCATTTAAGTTACCTGGCACTTGCTCACTAAGTCAGCACTAAAAAATTAAAATCACTACACCCTCACAAACTCCCCTTGAGTACCTTGTTCCCCATTGGCCCTTTTTTCAATTATAAAGGAATTCCCAATACTATTCTAGCATGTCCAAAGGTCAGTTGTCAATCTTCTCTCTGGTCCAGCTGGTGAATCTGGGAATCTTGAGGCAATGTTACAACTGCCTCATGTACACAGACAACCCTCTCCTCCTCCCAACAAATTCCAACACATGTGAGAGATGCAACCATATAGCCAAACTGGAGGATAAGCTCTCTCAACTCTGTACTGGCGTAACCAGTCAGGAGAAGAAGGAAACCATACTTACTACAATTCCAGTCTCACATAGACCTACCACGACAGCAAACCAAACACATAAACACACAAAAACATACTCGGAGGCTCTAAATAAAAATCTGCCTAAGCAGCAGAGACCTCCAAAGCAGACACCCAAGCAACCGTTATCCCAAAACAAAACACGTGCAACACATAGCTCACAAAGCCAGTGTGCCAAACAGTCACAGCCCTTAAGGCTAAACAACACACCTGATACACTTGTAATAGGTGACTCTATCGTTAGGCACACTGACATCCCGCTCACTAGGCTGAACAAGGAGAGGGTCACGGTGAGCTGCCTGTCGGGTGCTAAGATCCGCCACATAACACAAGCACTCAGGTCACTCCAAGGCAAGTACAAATATGACTTAGTCATTGCCATGCTGGTGTGAATGACCTGAGACATACCTCCCTGGACTACATGAAAAGAGACATAGAGGAGCTCTCTGAGCATGTAGCCCAGGCCTGTATGACCCTGACATTGAGTGGCATCTTACCCTCACCAAGAATGATGCCACAATATGAAGACAAGATGATCAATTTCAACAATTGGCTTAAGTATTGGTGTCATTCAAAGGGGATCCAATGCCTGTCAGCCTGGGATGACATGCTCGACAAGCCACGATGCTTCGCTAGGGACGGCTTGCACCTGTCACCCCTGGGCTTTCGGATATTGGCAAAGGCTCTTGCTACCCACATAGTGCCATTTTTAGGCAAGGCTCAAAAGACAAACCCACCTCCATAGGTATCACAAGGGATAAGAAACTAAGAGTAATGTTACTCAATGCCAGAAGTCTAAACCTCAAGATGCATGCACTCGAAACTCTCCTTAGCATGGAGAACATCGATATCTGTGCAGTAACAGAAACCTGGTTCAAGGCTCCCAAGAGCACCCCAGCACTACCAGGTTATACCTCATACCATGCTTTTCGGCCCCAAAACTTGGACCGAACCACAAAAGGAGGGGGAGTATCAATATTCGTCAAAGATACCCACACCTCCAGGTTGGTGGCACAGCACGAAGCATCAGAGACTATCCATGTGCAACTAACAGTGGGTAAAACTGCCTTCCAGTTTATAGCCTGCTACAGACCACCCTCCCAAACCCAGGAACCCCACTCGGCCTTCCTGAGAACACTGGAAAATATGAAGGTCTCTCCAAACATCATTATATTGGGCGACTTCAACTACCCAAACAGACTGGGAGCATTACTCTAGCTCCAACACCCTAGCCCAAAGGTTCCTAGAATTTATAAACTCAAATGCTATGGAACAACTTGTTACCACTCCCACAAGAGGGGAAAACATACTGGACCTGATCATTACCAACATGGGGACTCTATGCTCCAGACCAGAAGTGTATCCCTCACTGGTAAGATCAGACCATAAACTAATCTCACTGGATATTTACATCCCGACTCCACCCCCTACCCAGAAAACCACAGTGAAAAACTTCTCTAAAGCAAATTTCACACTCCTCAAAACTGAGGTGGAATCCTTCAAAGCCCCCAGGCCTGTGGAAAATACGTCCCAGACCGCAGAATCCTTTATAAATGCATTCTATGAACACCTTCAGGAATGCATGGATCATGCAATCCCAAATAAAACCAAGACCCAATCCTCCAAAGGCAGACATCCTGTCTGGTGGACCCCAGCCATAAACAAACTATACAATAGAAGGAGGAAGCTACTACATGATAGAGCAAAATCCCAAAAAGGGAAGGCATCTCTGATCAGTATTAGCAAAAAACTACGGGCACTCATAAAATCGTCTAAGGCCAGCTTCAAGAGAAAAATTGCGCAGGACACTAAGGATAATCACACGGCTCTCTTTAGTTATATTAGGAACCTGGGTGGGAATTCCCAGACATGCTCAGAATTAGTCCAAAATGACAAACAATACACCAAACCCACAGACATTGCCAACATCCTAGCTGACAGGTTCAGCGCAAACTTCTCCCCCCCTCCCCATCAAAAGGGCAAATATCTATCCCAGCCGAGTGCTGCCTGCCTGACATCTCAGATGCTCAGGTAAGAGCTGCCCTCTCCAAAGCAAAAAACACAGCATCAATGGGACCAGACAGTGTCCCAGGCTGTGTCCTACATGATCTCCAAGAAGAGCTAAACCCAAACATAAAACTACTGTTCAATCTCAGCCTTACTACAGGATATGTACCCAAAGAGTGGCGTACAGCAACAGTGGTCCCTCTCCACAAAGGTGGTGCCTCAACGGATCCTGGAAACTATCGCCCCATAAGCCTGACTAGCATGGTCTGCAAAGCTATGGAAAGGATCATCATGGAACTCATGAATAAAGATATTGGGGATCTACAGACACTGGATCCTACCCAGTTCGGCTTTGTTAAGGGCAGATAATGCCTCTTAAACCTGGTTGATTTCTTTGAAACAGTCACCAAGGCCACTGACGAGGGAAAGGTGGTCCACACAGCCTACCTGGATTTCGCAAAAGCCTTCGATACAATACCCTACTTGGGCATTATAGATAAGCTCACCAGCTTAAATATAAACCCCTATGTCACTAGATGGGTTGCAAACTGGATCAAGGACAGAACCCACATGGTTAGAATTGCTGGAGCTATGTCAGACTCCAAACCAGTTACAAGTGGCGTCCCACAAGGCTCAGTCCTGGGACCTCTCTTGTTCGGTATATATTTCTTGGAGGTACAGGCCAACACGGAAGGACTGTGGCTGACCAAGTTCGCAGATGACTGCAAACTGGGTGCCATAATCGACTCTCCAGCAGACACAAGCATCCTCTGAAAGGGCCTTATAGAAACAGACAACTGGTGCCAGAGCCATGGCCTTAAGCTAAACACCAAAAAGTGTATAGTCATCCCCTTTGGCAAAAAAAAAGTGCCCACAAATTACCACATAGGTGGTAATCCATTAAGTACAGAAGAAGTAATTAGGGACCTGGGGACCCAAGTTGATGGCAATCTCTCATTTGACAACCACGTGGTCAAAGTGGTTAGAAAAACATTTTATATAGCCCACCTAATCATGAAGGGATTCACATCTAGATCAGGGGAGGTCATTGTGCCTCTTTACTCATCCCTCATCAGGCCCCTTTTGGGATGTACCTTACCGGACACCTGCAGCAACTGGAAAGACCCCAAAAGTACCACACCACGAGGATCAAAGGGCTCAAACAGATGCCATATGCTGCCCAGTTAAAGAAACTCCAGCTCTACTCAGTGGCATACCACCTGCTCAGAAGCGATCTGTGCCTGATGTATAAAGCCATGTCCAACCCGGAATTAATGGACATGCTGCACCTCAGAAAATCCAAATCCCATTGAGCTACGCACTCGAGGGACTTGAACCTCAGTACTGAAATAAATAGGATATACTGGAGGGACAGATTCATAACCCAGAGGCTCCCTTCACTCTGGAATAAAATGCCAGTCCAGGTTAGGCAGAGTCCCTCATTGACTCTCTTCAAGAGGAATCTTGATGAGTGGATGGGAGATCGTAGGTTTACCCCGGATATCACTTCTGTGTCACTGTTAGACAGAGGCACAGTATACTAACCTCGAAAAAGGGCATAGCAAAATTAATTTAAAATGGGTGGCAAAAGCCAAACACACTCTGGCTAGGCTTATAAATGCCCTAGTGCAGATAGCCTAGTATGAACCTATGGACCTATGAACATAGCAGGATAATGCATCAGTGAAGATCTGACAATGAAAGTTGGTGAAAGGAGGGGAACCTAGGCTTAGTTCATTGTTAGCCCTGACAGGATGTATAAATATTATTAGTGTAAATTTAAACAGGTAGGTAGACAGTCTGTGGATATGTGCATATGGGCAATTTTGCTTGTTAATGTAGAAGGCAAGAGATAATAAAGGTTATTTTGGAAGGGTTGATGAAAAGATCATCTGAGACTGGGTGGGGGAAAAAGATAACATTCAGTTGAGGAGGTACTGTTTCCCTATTTGCGTCTGCTTAGATAGCTGTCTAATCTTTGGAAGCAATAGGTGAGGAAGGAGCAAGGAATGTATAAGTATAAACTCAGAGTGGGGGAGAGCATAGTGAGCTCCATGCTTCAGTAGAAGTACTTAATCAGGTGATACCGGTGCACTACCCACCCGGCCAACAGTGTACTATATATGGAGAGAAAATAAGGAGAAAAGTGGGAGGAGGGGGTAGAGAAAGAGTTTAAAAGAAAAAGAATATATGACCATTGCCACACAGGTGTACATTGTAAATGTAGACTCAATAAGCTGATAGAAAGGCAGGAAGATAGATAGTAACATACCTCTCAACCTCTTAGCACAATAGATCTAGATGAAGTCTAAAATAATGGGGGGACAAAGGTCAGAAAATTGGGGCAGATTTTAAATATTACTCTCTTACACATAATAAGTTGCTAGAATAACAGGATTTGTGTTAGTATGTATTTTTCTGAAGGACATGAAGTCTGAAACAGAAATGTATGTCATTATTTAGTGACTTCAATTCTCAGTGATTTGCTAGAAAAGCACACAGTTTATGAGGAACAGGCTAAAAAAAAAATCTAGACAGTTTATAGGTATGGATACTGACTATGTGAAGGAGCCCCAGAGGGTGCACAGAACAATGAGCAAGGTGTTTGTGGGAGTGAGAGACACCACCAAAAATGACACATACAGCTAGTGTGTGTTGGTGATCTTAGTAAGGGAACTGATAAAGAAAACCCGTTTGGCCAATAGTTAAACAAAGAGGACTAGGGACATGTTAAGCATTGAAGGGTTGTGATACCATGTGAAGACACAGCTGGGGTCAGAAAATCTGTCATCTGTTTGCATCTAACAGGAAGTAATATTTGGTGATAGAAAGTGATAGGAAGTGAAGAGCAGTTTGCAGTTATCATTTATGTTCTCATTTTCAAAGTGTGGATCACATTTCATTAAGGTTACCCACCTTGCTGGTATCAGTCATTGGCTGCCTGTCACTGCCTATACCTTTCAGATGCTGATCAGCATTTTCTCTCAGTTTATAAACCCAAAAGGAATATTGACAAACTACTTTACAAACACTCTGTCTCACTAAATTGGAACAAGCTCCCTCTTCATCTTAGATCCAAAAAAAAAGGAGCTTAAATCCCAACTACTAAACTTAAAATTATGCGGTTGCCTTGACCAAACATAGTCTTATTCTGACCTACCGTATAACCTGTTGCATCTCCTTTCTTTCTCTGTTAGTAACTTCTGCTTAAACTAACCTCCTAAACCCTCAGCTCTACAACTATTGCACCCTCCCATTCTCCACACTATTTATCTTCCCCCACTTCCTAACAATGTCTATACATTGTCCTTCTTTTGAACAACGATAATTGTTTTGTTTTTACTCTCATATGTAGTAAATTTCAGACCACTGCTATCAGTGCAACCCTTAATGTTCATATTTTTTCTTTTTTCTCTTTATGATTAATTTCATACTTGCACTATTATTTTTAATAGTTTTGTCCTGTATGTTTATCTTTGCTTATGTTTGCTGGGATTCTTTCCCCTTTGGTCTCCACTGAAAATGGGTTGCTTACTATCAGTGCAATGCAAATAGCTAATAACCTTTTCTTTTTACAATTATTTTGTATTGTGATTGTTATTTAATATTTGTATGTTGTCACTTTTTCTTTACTTATGTTTGCTGGGGCTTTCCCCTCAGGTCTCCACTGAAAATGGGTTTGTTTGCAAACTCAGTTGGACTAACCCAGTTAACAAATGTGAAATAAATAAAATAAATAAAATAAATAAATAAATGCCTGCACTACATACGATAATATTCAGTGACAAGGCTGCTTTCTGTTGGACTTTAATAGTGGAATGAAATAATGCAAGAGTTTATTACCAATGTGAGATTCTTACAAATGTAAAATACTGGATGAATATTTTGATAAATATAACGACATTCCAGTAGACAAATAGCAATAGATATGAGAGGGAGAGGAAAAAAAAATAACCCCCTTTCTTGGTGGGACACAGATTTTTCCTATGTGACCACTAAAAACTGTAGGCAAGAGTTACTGTCAGCTTGCTGAGCCTTGTAAGTTGGAAAGAAAGAAACACATAAGGTGATGAAGACTCACTGCTAGGTGGGACAGACATTTTTCTCTGCTGGTCACTACTGTCTCTGACCCAAAAGTCCTTGTAAGTTGTAAGTGTGGAACATAGAGACATACCAGAGACTTGATTATGATAGAATAAGAGTAATAAAATAAAAACAAAAATGCAGGAGGCAGCCTGACAAACAAAATGATGCCTGGTAACAAACAAGCAAGCAGGAACCACTCCAAGTGTGGAGACTGTGACTTCAGACATGAAAAGCCACACTATAGAACAACAATAGCAACAACAACAACAACAAAACTAAATAAATATGTAAGATAATAAAAAGCGAGTCGCAACCCGAACTACACGTAACTATATTTAATGAAATAAAACCAACAAACAAATGAGTATTACTTCACTGTGAAGTAATACTCATTTGTTTGTTGGTTTTATTTCATTAAATATAGTTACGTGTAGTTCGGGTTGCGACTCGCTTTTTATTATCTTACAAGTTTTTAAAGTGCTTTTTTTTTCGTAAATAAATATGTAGGTGATGTGGTAGTAGTAATCCTTTCAATTTAGTGTGTTTGAAATAGAAAAAGGTAGGTGCAGCAGCAGAATATTATTTTTTTCAAAGAAGTGAACAATCAAATCTTCAAATATTTGTGGTATAACAAAATTATATTTAGTGAATCCAATGTCTGTTAAATGCAAGGGTAATGCATTAAAAGATGGCAAGAATGATTGTATGGATAATATTTTTTATTTATTTAATTGTTTTAATATTTGCCTTTGTTAAAAGGGGAGTGGGGGGGGGGCTTGTCCTATGATCATTTTCATCCATGACCCAGGTGCTGATGCAATTACATGGGTACTTCACAGATTCATACAATACATAACTGAAATAGCATAATATACATTAATAATCAGAAGGTTATCATAATCTCACACACACATTTTAAAGAATACATCAATGTGATGGCAGAACGTATAAGATATTTGTAATGAAAAGTAAAGAACAAGTTATGATGCCTGCTATGAAATGAAATGAGCAGACTTCTGCTTATGCACGCTGCTACTTCTAATGGTACTGCTTCTACTTATGTACACCTGTACCTCCACATAACTAACATAGTAGCAGTAGGGTATTACTATCCTAACATACAAGTGACATTTTACAGTTTAAAGAAGTATGTATCTATTTTCAAGTTTTGGATTTCAATTGACGGCAAAGACAAAATTCTGTTCTGATTTGATGGTTGGGATGGACTGTTTAGTGTGTGCTGTATTTACAGTTTGTCTGGGAAACAGGTACATATATATTTTTGCTTTAGGCACTCTACAAGCGTTACTCTAGATAAGTAGCATGCTGATTCTTTTCTAATGGTTGCAGTGAGTTGGTTTTAGTTGGCTAAAGCTACTGTAGTAAAGCTATTTTAACCAACTGCAAAGTAGAAAGAGTATCTCTGTAAGATGAGAGTATTACTGTTTTATGTCTTAGGGCAGAATGGGCAAGATTTAACAGAGAGTTTATGAGGAAGAGAAGAGAAATAAATATTATTCAGCAGCTTAAAGTAAGGCTGGAGCAGAATAGAATGATAAAGTAAGGCTGGAGTGGAGTAGTATGGTAAAGTAATGCTGGAGAGGAATAGAATGGTAACGTAAGGCTGGGGAGGAGTAGTATGGTAAAGTAATGCTGGAGAGGAATAGAATGGTAACGTAAGGCTGGGGAGGAGTAGTATGGTAAAGTAAGGCTGGAGAGGAATAGAATGGTAACGTAAGGCAGGAGAGGAGCAGTATGGTAAAGTAAGGCTGGAGAGGAATAGAATGGTAACGTAAGGCAGGAGAGGAGTAGTATGGTAAGGTGAGGCTGGAAAGGAATAGAATGGTAACGTAAGGCTGGAGTGGAGTAGTATGGTAAAGTAAGGCTGGAAAGGAATAGAATGGTAACATAAGACTGGAGTGGAGTAGTATGGTAAAGTAAGGCTGGAGAGGAATAGAATGGTAAAGTAAGGCTGGAGAGGAGTAGTATGGTAAAGTAAGGCTGGAGAGGAATAGAATGGTAAAGTAAGGCTTTAGAGGAGTAGTATGGTAAAGTAAGGCTGGAGAGGAATAGAATGGTAACGTAAGGCTGGGGAGGAGTAGTATGGTAAAGTAAGCTGGAGAGGAATAGAATGGTAACATAAGGCTGGAGAGGAGTAGTATGGTAAAGTAATTCTGGAGAGGAATAGAATGGTAATGTAAGGCAGGAGAGGAGTAGTATGGTAAAGTAAGGCTGGAAAGGAATAGAATGGTAACGTAAGGCTGGAGTGGAGTAGTATGGTAAAGTAAGGCTGGAAAGGAATAGAATGGTAACGTAAGGCTGGAGTGGAGTAGTATAGTAAAGTAAGCTGGAGAGAAATAGAATGGTAACGTAAGGCAGGAGAGGAGTAGTATGGTAAGGTAAGGCTGGAGAGAAATAGAATGGTAACGTAACGCTGGAGAGGAGTAGTATGGTAAGGTAAGGCTGGAGATTAATCGAATGGTAACATAAGGCTGAAGAGGAGTAGTATGGTAAAGTAAGGCTGGAGAGGAATCGAATGGTAATGTAAGGCTGGAGAGGAGTAGTATGGTAAAGTAAGGCTGGAGAGGAATAGAATGGTAAAGTAAGGCTGGAGAGGAGTAGTATGGTAAAGGAATAGAATGGTAACATAAGGCTGGAGAGGAGTAGTATGGTAAAGTAAGGCTGGAGAGGAATCGAATGGTAATGTAAGGTTGGAGAGGAGTAGTATGGTAAAGTAAGGCTGGAGAGGAACAGAATGGTAATACAAGGCTGGAGAGGAGTAGTATGGTAAAGTAAGGCCGGAGAGGAATAGAATGGTAATGTAAGGCTGGAGAGGAGTAGTATGGTAAAGTAAGGCTGGAGAGGAATCGAATGGTAATGTAAGGCTGGAGAGGAGTAGTATGGTAAAGTAAGGCTGGAGAGGAATAGAATGGTAACGTAAGGCTGGAGAGGAGTAGTATGGTAAAGTAAGGCTGGAGAGGAATAGAATGGTAAAATAAGGCTGGAGAGGAGTAGTATGGCTCTGAATGGAAGTGGAATCCATTTAGCATTATTATTGGTGTCACACTGTTTTTCATTTCTGTAGGTTAGTTTGATTAATCTGTATATATTATTCATTATTTTTTTCTTTTTTTGTAAAAAGTTGATGTTATTAAATGTATGTTATGATTGGTATAGCATATTCCAGATAGGAGCTGAGTACATTAAGGGTTGCTGCATTCTGTCATTGAGTTGTGAAACAGCAATAGAGTGACAGGCTTTTAGCTGTTCATTCTCTCTTTTTTGAACTAATGCAGAATGGACATTCAAACTCTGAATGACATCAAAATGGAAGTGTGCTCAGAAAAACTATGGATTAAATGTCAAGACAATTGGGTTTTAAACTGGATTCAGTGCAAACTGCAATATGACGTTAATGTACAGATTAAGTGTTACATTTAAACTGCAAGCTGCATGCATACTTTTGCCTGTCTTGAGCACAAGCTAAAGCCATGCTGTTAAGTTTAGCTGAATTGTGTTCACAGAAATAAAACATCCAGGTTATTTTTTCAGATTGTTACTTTGAATGTATAGCTAAAGCATTCGCATGGCAGAGATGCTGTGTGTCTCTGGGTGTGATAAAGAGAGTTGATGCTCTCAAGATGAAGAAGAGATCTGAGCAGGTCTGAATGATAAAAATGCAGTTTGTAATCAAAGTATACAGTGTAACAATGTAGAAGATATGCAGAGACTAACTGTGACTCAGAGCTGTGAGAATGTGCACAATGGACTTCAAAATGTTCACATCGACTTTCTGTGAGGGTGTTGGAGCAGGGCTAAAGTTGATCCTGAACTCTGTTTAAAACTGCAGAAGTGTGAGTTTGGATATCTACTGAGAAATGACCCCACTGTATGAAAAGGATGCAGAAAAATTTGTCTATCACTATTAATTCATTTCAAGTACAGAAACACAAGGTTAGAGCAGAGTATAAGAATGATATTCTGAGATGTGTGCTGTTTGAAAGCTTCAGATGTTTGCATGCAGAATACTATAAAAGGACATCATTTTAAAGAGTTCCTGTGAAGAGGACCCATGGTACTTAAGGTTAAAACTAATTCTTTTCAATGCTTGAGAATAACCAGGGATTTGGGCAAACTAAACTGGATGAAAAAAGCTCCACACTATATATGCCTACAGGCTGATAGACATTGTTAAGGATACCAGAAGTGTTCCAGTGAGCTGCAGCAAATAGGACTGAGGGACTCTAAGAAGTTATAACATTAGTGTTAACATTCTAGCCTGGGGTAATATACGGCAGGAACATGACAGATGACTAATACACATGTCAGAGATAACCATGCTACTGAGAAAGCTGACAAAGCCTGATGCAGTATTGTATTGGGAGGTGGAACAAGAAGAATTTTAAGTTACTTAAGAGGTTAGTAACCTCTGCACTAGCTCTCAAGTATTATAGCATAACAGTACCAGTGTAACAGCGCTTACCTTTGGTTGCACATTCATGCCTGTAGGAGATGCAAGTAATGTCAGAATACATAGTATTTGATGTATAGCAGCACATTTAATGTTACAGTAAATGTCAACACATCAGGAAAGATGTTAATAGCTTCATGTCTCCTGACAACCACATTAGCAACTGTCAACCAGACTCAATGCATTATGGATACATGGCCTATTTAAAATCACAATTCTAATTTACATATCCACAGTGTATACAGGAGTGGAGGTACATACATTTTTGAATACCACAACCTATACTCTTACAAAATGATACAAATCCACAGAGGTTAGGAACAGTGCAATTACAAGAAAGTAGACAAGTTGTTTATGCATCCTGAACAAAGAATGATGTGTACACATGCTATGCACAAATAGAAAAGTACATTTTTGATGTCAAAAGCTCCAGGACTGTGTATATGTCAAAAACATCACAGAGAATCTGATCATAAGTCATTTCAAATTACATTTGACAATCTTTACAGAAGATGTCTTCACATTTACAAAGAATGTTACTCCAGTACAGAATTATAACAATATTAAGACAGGAAAGATTATGCATAACACAAATACTGTTAGCAGAGGGACAGTTGAGAGGAATGTAAAAGATCACACTCCTACAAGTGCAGACTACTTGCCCTTTGCAGAAGTGTAACCATGAAGAGAAAACAATGTCAACACTGCCCTTTGCAGACTCTATCGAGACAGTATACCGAAAGTGTCTGTGAGGTTAATAACTTCCTTACCTCTGCAGCAGTGCTGTTGAACTGGATCCTGGCACAAAATAATTCATTGCACTCCACACAAGCAACAAATACAAAAGTAGTTTCTTGGCAACTTGGGTGTTGGTGAATGCTGATGTGTCATCCAAAATGTTGTGGAGTGTCACTTTTGACACACGTGTCATATGTTCACCATCACTGCTCTAGAGCAGCCTTAGAGGTACTATGGGTGGTAACACAATTACCACTTCCTAATAAAAATCTTAAATAACTGAAACCTGCTAAAGTACTTAAAATTATAACTTCTGCATGATATTATCCTGATTGGATGGTGGGTAATACAATCACATCCTTTGCTCAAGCCATACTTTACCTTCAGAGATGAACTTTCATTCATATAAGGACTGAAATTCAAGGGTGAGAAAGTAATTAGCCTACTGAAATTTATAACCAGATGTTGTCGAAGATGCATGAGTCACATCCTGCAATAAAATAAGTACAATAAAGGGCACATGACATAATACATTGGAATAAAATATCCGTGCAAACTCTGCAGATGATTTAAGGCTGTGATCTTTGTGCTTGTTTAGGGGTCAGAATCAAAAAGAGGAGTTAATTCCACATGATATTCACTCACTGCAGTGGGTGACATTATGTGCCAAATTCTTCTAGTACAACAATCTCAGTTGCTTGTTGTATGTAGATTATTATTGGATGTATCCTGAAGTTGTTCAGTTTAAACATACTGTGGTCCAATCAATAATAACAGGACTGAAATCCATATTTTTCAGGCAAGATAGACCTGAGCAAGCAATATCTGGTAATGGTCAGCAGTTTTTGTTTTTTTGCTAGTAATATCAATCTTTTGCTAAACAATTGGAATTTATTCACATAACTACACGTTCAGGTATCCAGTCAAATGTTTAAGTAGATAGAATGAATGATATTTTGTATTTTGAAGAAAGGTGTCAAGTTTGCTCAGACTGTCTGTTATTTGCTTTTGTTGGAATACAGAAATACACATTTTTGGTCCATAGGACTTACACCGGTGCAGTTACTTTTGGGCAGAAGGCTGAGGTCCAAGTTACATGCATCATTTTCTTGTTTGAAGCAAGCAGCAGAACCAGCTCTGAGATTGCTGCATATAAGGCACTAGGAGCAGAACCTTTATTATTACAACCTTTTCCCTCTTCTTGGTATCATACAGGCTGCTAAGACATGACTTCTGCCTTGCATATAGAACCTTAACAAACTCTACCTATTTTTGACATATTACACATTCAGAAGTCCAATGGTAGCACAAACACCTGATCAAGGAAGAGATTTCAGTCTCTTTAGCAACATAAATAGGACATATCGTGAAAGATATCTATCACAGACAATCACACTTCCACTCTGTATACGGCAAAATTCTACTCTTACTGTAGTCAAATGTAATTTTGACGAATTGATGGGAAGTCACAAATTCATCTCCAGATGAAGTATGTGTTCAGAATGGAAATCGCAAGGATAATGACATAGGGATTCTACAGGGTGGTGGTGGGTGATAGTGACATCTTTAACAAGTAGCAACCATGTCCCTCATGGATAAGGGCAATGAGTAAATGTCCCAGCATATCTTTGCCCTGTTCAC